>NW_011914647.1:0-2358 GCF_000151845.1 Pteropus vampyrus | reverse complement strand
TATAACATGATTCAATATTTGTATATATTGTGAAATGGTCACTCACAATAAGTATACATAGTTACAGAATGTTTTTTTCTTATGGCGAGAACTTTTAAGATTTAATCTCTTAGAAACTCAAATATGCAACACAACACTGTTAACTATAGTCACCAGGCTGTGTATGACATGCCTATGACACTTTGTAGCTGGAATTTTGTACCTTTAGTCTCCCTTCACCCATTTTGTCCTCCCCACCCCCTCACCAGTCTGGCAGCTACCAGTCTGTTCTCTGTATGTGTGAGCTTTTGTCTAACTTATTTCACTTAGCATAATGCCTCCCAGATCCATCCATATTGTTCTAAATGGCAAGTTTTCATTCTTTTTATGACCGAATTATATATTTTTTCATGTTTTCTTATCCATTCATCTGTTGATGGACACTTAGATAGTTTTTATATTGTGGCTATTATAAATGCTGCAGTGAACTTGGGAGGTGGGGAGGTACATAACTTTTTGAATTAGTGTTTTTGTTTTCTTTGGATAAATACCCAAAAATGGAATTGCTAGATCATGTGGTAGTTCTATTTGTAATTTTTTGAGGATCCTTCATATTGTTTTCCATAGTGGATGTACCAATTCACATTACCTCCAACAGTGCACAAGGGTTCCCTTTTCTCCACATCCTCGCTAACACTTATTTCTTGTCTTTTTGATAATAGCTATTCTGACAGGTGTGAGGTGATATCTCATTGTGGTTTTGATTTGTGTTTTGATTTTGTGTTTAGTGATTAGTGATGTTGAGCACCTTTTCATGTACCTGTTAGCCATCTGTATGTCTTCTTTCGAAAATGTATGATCCTCTGCCCATTTTTTTAACCAGATTGTGTGTGTGTGTGTGTGTGTGTGTTTGCTATTTTGTTGTTTGAGTTCTTTAGATATTTTTTGGATATTAACCCTTTATCAGATATACGATTTGCAAATATTTTCTCCCATTCAGTAGGTTGCCTTTTCATTTTGTTGATAGTTTCTTTTGTTCTACAGAAGCTCTTTAGTTTGAATAGACTCTATTGGCCAAGGGGTGCTCTCTCTGCAAGCCTGGGAGGTTATACACAGCAGAAATTGGTCCTGCCAGGCCTAAAGAGGCTGCACTTGCCTTTGCTGCAAGACTGGAACTCCCCCTTTCAGGCACCTCCCCTTATGTCTCCAGGACAGCCCCACTGCGTTAGGCTTGTGCTCAGACCAGAGATGGGAAAATCCTCTAAACAACACCTCCTTCCTCAGGAGCCCTTGTGGACTTAAGCAACTTTTAAAAGATTAATTTCAATTATTTTAAAAGCTATAACATGAATGAATAACTAAGTTGGCACCCTTAACTTATATATTATTTATAGGTTCAACTTTTAAAATAGCTCTTTTCATTTGTGTGGCAGAGTATGGATAGAAACCATCCTATGATTGACATTTCTGTGACACAAGAAAAAAACATAAAAAGACTTCTCAGCTAAGTGGGATAGGGCTTCCCTGTCTAGAAGAGTTCTGAGTGAGAAGCTGCTGCTTTCATCAGTGTTTTGGGTGAGGAAATTAAGGCATGAGTTGAGTCAGAGCTGCCCTGAGTGGTTTCAGGATTTGTAGACATTTATAAGAGCTTGGTCCTTGATGCCACTGCCCATCCCTTCTGCCACCACAGTCTAGCCAAAGAGGAAGCGACGGCAGAAATGTGTGGTTCAGGCAGTAAGAGAAATAGTGACAATGTCAAGCTATTGATGCCCAGCCTGAATCTACAGCACCACTGCTACATACCACATTGCCAGCCTCCTCAACATCTTGACCTCTAAGTCGGCCTCCAAATAGTGTGTCCTCTGCAGGAGTTACTCTTATCCTCTTAAGAAGCAGTGCTTTTCATTTCTTAGTTCTCATCCATACGTTCAGCGTTTTGTAGACTCATTTCATGTACATGGCTTTATGCTGAGAACAAAAAGAATGAATAAAGAAGTCCCTGGCTTCAAGTAGCTTACAGTCTGTTGGAAAAGACAGAAATAGATTCTTATCCTATAAGGTGGTTGAGTGCATTGATGAAAATGAGCACTGTGATGGGAACTTAAAAGAAGCACCCCCACTGCTGCAGGGTGTGGTGGTGGAGATGAGGAGGTTTCTGAAGGGAGTGAAGGCTAAGATGAGTTCCGAACGACAAGAAATTATTCTGAAAAAGAGGGAGGGTCCTCTGGGTTTCGGGGACAGCATGTGTAAAGAGCATGAACAGAGAGACCTAGGAATCTGAATAGATTTCTTTGTGGCAGGTAGGAAGGATTAAATGGAAATAGTGTTCAGTACGGGGTAGATCACGAAAGGCTTTGACTGTGAATTTATTAGGGTTTT
>NW_011914646.1:0-1830 GCF_000151845.1 Pteropus vampyrus | reverse complement strand
CTCACCTCTTTTTCTTCTCCTTCTTCTTCTCCTCATCATCATCGTCATCGTCGTCGTCATCGTCATCATCATCGTCGTCATCTTCATCTTCGTCTTCAATCTTCGATCTTCAATCTTCATTCTATCCTTCCTTCCATCTTAAAAATTTTGTTGCCATTAATCATGCCTAGAGTTCAATTACTTTAAACAAATCATTTTTTTTCTTTGGATTCTGATGCCTATTTCATGAACTTTGAATTTATTTCCTTCCCTTTCATAACCAACTCATCTACACCCATTACATGATCTGTTTTGTTTGCAGACTTAGAAATGGTTATCTTAGGCTCCTGAAACTGCTTATGAGAAGGTTATTGGTGACCTATTTGTAATGAAAATCTTCAGCCTCTTGGGTTATTCAGTTGCATGTGATTTTGTTGAGAGCCAACCCCTTCCTTGAAAAACCTCTTACCTTTCTTTTTTGTGTTACTACAAAATCTTCAATCTTTTCTTCACTGATTCTTTTTTCCCTCCCACATCCCAACCATTGGAGTTTCTTAGGGATTATTAGTGTTTAGCTTTCTCTTCTCTTTTTTACACTAATTTCTTCATAGAGTTGTTATCTACTTAGAGTTTTTACTATAAAATGGATGAAAGTATTACATCCACATCTGTGCTCTGAGTTTTTAACTTGTACTCAACCTCCAAATTTCCAAACAACTAAAACCCTGCTATCTTCTTATTCTTCAATGGGTAAGCTCAACCTTCATCCCTTTCTTGGGCTTTACTATTTTCTAATCCATAAGGCCCTCTCCCTTTTCTATATGTCTCTTAGATTACACCATTCAGGTTAGTATCTGTCTTAAATTGTGTGAAAACAGAATTTTCCAGTAGTTTATATGTAATTTGAAGAGATAGCACTCGGATTGTTATTTCATGAGTAAAACTTAAATATTTGATAATTAATTACTGTGTCCATTTTTTAAAAATATCAGCGTGGTTGATGAAAAATGAAACATAGGTAAACATCAAAGTAGAAATAGTTTTATACCCTAAAGTGTTGTAATACTTATTTGAGAATTTGTGTTTATTATCGAGTTAAGTATATTTAATAATATTAAGAGACAGTAACTCAGGAGCCCCAGGCCTGGAACTTGCACCTGGGTTTGAATATTCCTGAAGAACCATCAGGAGGACCAGACGAGTGAGCAATGCCATTTATTACTCCTGAGACAGAGAAGCTTCGGCAGCGGCTGGTCGAAGCTGCGGGAATAAAGCTACTGACCAAGAGCAAGCAGAGTTTTTTATGCACACAAGGAGAAGGAGGGATTATCTCATTGGGGGAGCAGCCGCCTTCCCAGACGAATGGGAGCAAAATGTGCTGCTTAGTCACAGGAGAAGATAACGTCCATGGGAGTGGCAGAAAACATCCTTGGAAGTAGGCGCTGCTAAAGCTCTTTGTGTAAGGCCTTTCTTGGCTGCTGGCCCAGCAGCTATCAGTCTTTCGTGTATGTGGAGGGGGTATGTTCTGAGTTAACCCTATGGAGACACAATTAGAATATGAGATTTAAGTGTATTAACTATTAAGGGTCATATAAAACAAACGTACTAAATGAATATTTCTTCCTTTTTTTTGTTGTTAATTATTTGACACTGGAACTTAATCTCATTAATACGTTTCTCTATAACCCTGGTTAATAAATGAGCAGAATATTTTTTTCTGGAACATTAAAATGGGATATTTTGCAAACATTTTATGACTCCCAATTCGGAGAATACAATTAATTCTGAATGCAATTACTTCATTGAAATCCACTACATCTGATTTGTGCAGTAATTAGAAAAAAAAAAATC
>NW_011914645.1:0-2493 GCF_000151845.1 Pteropus vampyrus | reverse complement strand
ACACATGGGTGTCCTTACAGAAGAGGAGATTAGGAGACAACAGGTGGCACAGAGGCACAGCCATGGGAAGACACGGGGAGACCTTCGTCCTTTACAAGCCCAAGCGAGGCCTTCAGAGAGAAGCCAGCTCTGCCAACACGTTGATCTCAGGCTCCTGGCTTCTAGAACCATCAGGGAATCTATTCCTGTCATTTAATCCCCCACACTTAGTTATTGCTGCCCCAGCAAGCTAATGCATGGAAACCATTCTGCAGATGCTCCCGCTGGGCCCCACAGGTCGAGACTCTGTTCCGTATCATGTAATGAGACAGCCTCGGGAAGGCAGAGGAGAACAGAGAGGCGGGGTCCCGCCTGCTTCCCGCTAAAGCCTGGCTGTTCGCATAGTGACCTTGGGTTGCTCCCTTTGGCCCTCTGGGTCTCAGTTTCCTCCCTCGGACATAAAGATGCTCAACAGGCTCAGCCACCATCACCCGGGCTTCGTGCAGTGGCTCTCTGTGAAATCCATCAATTAGAATCCTGCATCTTGCCCTTTTCCCCAGCAATGGAGTTGGGTAAGAAAGAAGATAACAGATTAGCAAGAAGCATGTGGCTTCTGGAGGTCAAGGGGGCCCAGTGTAGATTCTGGGGTTAGGGAAAGAGAGGAAAGTAAAGATTAAACCAGCAATCACAAACTGGCATGGGAACAGCCAAGACGGTACTTAACACATCTGGAAAATTTCACAAACCTACCCAATTCCAGGTCTAAAAACAAAGAAAGCCGAAGACCAGCCACATGGACCCACATTCTATAGGGCAGTACTCGGGGTTCGCTCTAGAGGGGAGAGCGTATTCCTGGCACACCCACGTGATGAGAATGTGGAGGAGGAGCCGGAAGCACGCTGCCTTGTGGGGTACACTATGGGGGACCCTCGCGGTGGCATTTGACGAAAAGCCTCAGAGGGAGTACAGAAACCCACAAGTAGAAAGAAGGGAGTCCCAGGGACTGAGAAGACCAGCTAAGGGGAAGGTTAGTCACAGGACAGGAGGGCTGGGGAGCGGAGCTCAGGTACTGTGGGTGCTGTTTTGAGTCACTTAATTTGCATCCTTGTTTTTAGTCTCCACCACGAAGCCCTGAGAGGCAGGTTAAGTCTTTTACAGGGTGATTAATTTCCTTGCAAGGGATGGAGGCCGATTCCCGAAGGCCTCGCATAATTCAAAACTAGCACAATTCAAAATTCATTCTCTGGAGGAGAAAGTGTAAAGTAGCGTTTGCATTATTTCGAAATCTGCGTAGAGACAAATAGTATTAATGATTATACATCACAATTCAGATTTGCAGGAAACACAACCATGCCCTGTACAGGGGCAAAGATAAACTATCTGTTGTTAAGGGGAGCAATATGCTCAAAGCCAGACCACCTCTACCGGACCATGCCCCAGGCCAAGGCAAACCTGAAAGACCCATCTCCCTGCCAAAGGTGAGTGCTTTCTGAAGACTGGTCACCTATAGTGGCCAAAAGATTCATCTCTGAGTTCAGACAGCATGTCCCCAAGTCCAAGTTCAGCTAAATTGTCTTAGGCAAATAACTCTATTTTTTTAGCTCTCAGTCTCCTTGAATGTAAAATAGTGATGATAATAATAATAGTAACACCTGATTCAGAGGGGTGCCTTTGGAGTTCAACAAAACAAGGCATAGCAAGTACATAGGTTTTGTGCCTGGCACATACAAATGCTCAATCACTATCAGCTTGTGTCAGGATTAGTTTGCATACCCCATGACCTCTTCGTCCTATTAACATCTCAGTTTCTAAGCAAAGAGCTGGGATGGCGGAGAGATAGGGGCTAGTTCGGTTTTTGTAACTCGTAAGACAGTAGGAGAAGGAATCTAAGTCTTCCTGGACGCACAGTCTACATGCTTACGTTTCCCTCCGACTCGCTGCTACTCGTGGACACCAGGAGCCAACGGTGCCATCCCGATGAGCCTGAACCATGGAGCAGATTGGGCCTATCCGGCCACCATACTTTGTCATGGAGCTGCTACCCCTGTGACTGGTTCGCACAGCCGTGCTTCCTGGATGCTGCCAGCATTTCAATAACACGGGGACATTATGCGCTGGAGAAACAGAACATCATTGCTTACCGGGGGCTTATAAAAATCATCACGATCTAGCCTGGCCTCTGTCACTAGTAATTTATCGCCTTGCTCCTTTTTTTTGTTAATGCAGTTTACATGAGTCAGAGGAATTCTATGTAAATTGTAAACCATGTTAGACTTCGAGTTGAGAAGTGACATGCATAGGTGCGAATAAGATATTTTCAAAATTTTCACATCCCAAATGGAGGCGAGTGAAATGTCCATGGCGGGAGATGAGGGTCCTGGAGTTGGGAAGCAGAAAGCCATCCGGTCAGAGAAACCCAGGTCGGGGCCCTGCCTCTACCTGCTTCCTGCCCACTGCTGATTGCTACAAGGTCACATCCGCTCGGATGACTCGGAATGCCATCGCCGCCCCTGA
>NW_011914644.1:0-1530 GCF_000151845.1 Pteropus vampyrus | reverse complement strand
TCCAGCAATATCATATGCTCATCTTAACCATCAGTGCAACAATATCTTTGTCAAGGCTCTGCATTTTAAACTTAGACAAATCAGGCTGGAAGGTAATACATGTATAATCTTCTCCATTAAAGGGCTTTGAGTTCCATCTCACCAGCTCTCCCCATGTTATCCATCCATGTCTGTGAAGTAAAAAATATAAAAGATAAAAAAATTCGTCACCTCACAAACTAGAACTAAATAACACCAATTTATAAGTCCTAAAAAATAACCTATGTTCACAAATAATTTCCATATTTTAATAGATTCTAAATCATGTTGAATGAAATCAACCATTAATGGCATTATAAATTGCTATAGTACAATTTATAACCAAGGCAAAAGATACTTATTTACTTGCCTGTTTGAACATTTTCTTGTATTCTCTACTGGCTGTTTCCACAGTAAATTTGGTACTAAATATGTTACACAATTTGGCTCCATAGCCATTTCGACCACCTGGGCAAATAAATATAAAATATTATGTTATTATCTCATTAATAACTTTATTTCTTAATCACTGGCAAAGTGATCCAATTATAGGGATTTATTCTCATATTTTAAAACTTTTGCCATAGTCATTTAAAATACAATATATTCTTTATTTTCCTCAAAACTTTACCTGTTACTTTCTTTTCATCATCATCATAGTTACTAGAAGTTAGGAGCTGTCCAAAGATGAGAGCTGGGACATACATCTTCTCAACTTTGTGTTCAACAACAGGAATACCTTTTCCATTATTCCATATACTAATTAAATTGTTTTCCCTAAGATTGAAATTTCATTGTAAAACAAATGTTAAATTAGTGCTTAAGTATTTTTTATATTTAAATAATTATTTTTAAAATATATAAACAAGTCTCAACTTCTTCCTTTTAATAATTTTTTATTTTTCAATTACAGCTGACATACAATATTATATTAGTTTCAGGCGTACAGACGTTTCTACAATTTACGAAGTGATCACTCCAATAAATCTAGTACTCATCTAATACCATATATAATTACAATATTATTGACTCTATTCCCTATGCTATACTTTACACCTCCATGACTATTTTGTAACTATCAATTTGTACTTCTTAATCCCTTCCTCTTTTTCACCGATACCCACCAACCACCCCGCTCCACCTGGCAACCATCAAAATGTTTTTGTCTGTATCTATTTGTTTTGTTTGTTCACTTATTTTGTTTAAATTCCACATATAAGTGAAATCATACAGTATTTGTCTTTCTCTGTCTGACGTATTTCACTTGGCATAATACCCTCTAAGTCCATCCATGTGGTTGCAGGAGAGCAAGGAATCAAAAACCTATTTGAAGAAATAATGAAAAACTTCCCTAACCTGGTGAAAGAAATAGACATACAAGCCTGGAAAGCACAGAGTCCCAAACAAGATGAACCCAAAGAGGCTCACAGCAAGACACATCATATTTAAAATGCTATGTTAAAGACAAGAGAGAATCTTAAAAGCAGCAGAGAAAAGTAGGTAGTTAGTTAC
>NW_011914643.1:0-2358 GCF_000151845.1 Pteropus vampyrus | reverse complement strand
GGGATGAAAATATTCCTAATTTCTTCAAGTCACGGAAGGTCATTATTGTTAATTGATATGCAAATTTTACAATGAAAACACGTGAAAATGATTTCTTGGCTAATGATCACAGCATTTCTGTGACAGACATAGGGAAACATTTCTCCCAATTTTCAAATTTACCTGAAAGCTAGAACCTCTGTGATTTGAGAGAGGCAGTATTGTCTCAATATAACCAAGATGATTATTTGAAGTTGAGATTATCATCTGGACGTCTTATTTCTAAGGTCCATGTCTGGAAACTAAAAAAGTATCTTTTACTTTTGTTGGAACTGTAGATTTAGTGTAGCTACTGTTGAAAATGCCATGTCTTGGGTCATAAAAACCTAAATAAACTTCTCTAGTGATCAGATATTCTGAGTACCTGAACAAACATCATCATTTTTTATTGTCGTCTAAAACTAAACTTGGAAAAATAGCGTCTTCAATTTAGAATAAAGACTTGCTTCTGTGGCAGATCAAAGTTTTTTGTTTGTTTGTTTGTTTTTTGTGTTTTTTTTTTGTTTTTTTTTGTTTGTTTTTTTACTAGGAATAGCTACTATTTTAATAGGACTCTGCTGTTAAAAAGATTTGCAAAACATTCTCACAATGCTGTTTGGAAAGAATTTCCTAAGATATTGTTTTATTATATTGAAGGTTCTCACCGTAAGATGGACAATCCAGATAGTTAACAGATTTTCCAAATATGAGGAATTCCATTCTCCAGGTCTCATCAGAGCCATTTTGTCAGGGTAAAGAGACAGCAGGTGGGTTTGGAGATAAATAAATAATAGAGTCCCATTAGTTGGGGGGAAAAAAAAAATCTCAGGAGAAGGAGAAAAAAAAACTTTTCTGTGGACATCTAAAAGCCTTACTGCATGTCCTGCTGTTTAAAATGAAAAGCTTCTAGATTAGATTTGTGAGCTCTAACCTGGCTGAGAGCGCAGCGGAAAGAATCTGTGTAGCACTCGGCAGAGGGGAGGCGTTACCTAGCAACCTGGGCGGAAGGACTGCTCGAGTTGGTCCAAGCCAGTTCTTCAAGAAAGGTTTTGGCTGAAAGCGGCACTGTGGCAAGATTTTCAAGGAAAGAAAGGAAAGAAAAGTCCTCAGAAGAAATGAGTTAATTGTCGTGCTGCTTCCTACAATTACTATAACCAAAGCGTTCTTCAGAGATAAAAGCAAACTTCAGTTAGAATTAAAAAAAAAAAAAGATTAATGTTGCAAGAGTCCAGGTACGGCTGATCAGAAAGGAAGCGAAAAAAGAAAATCATTGTGGATTATTTCCCTTTTCAGTTACATCAATAACACATATATATTATATATACATATATATATAATATATGATATATATGTATGTATATATGTATATCATATATATTTCAATACATCTATATTTAAATATAATGTACTCAAAAAAATAAATTCAGGTTCTTTTTATAGTTGTTTATATTTGTTTGCCTTTAAAAAAATTTTTTTTAAGAAAATTGATTTTTTGAAGAAAATCTAAACAGTTTTAATCTGTGGCCTGTTTGGTATTTACTTTCAGATAAAGTCAAACAATATAAGCAAGATGACTGTGAGTGTCTGCATGCACTAGCTGTGGACCCTGAATGTTATCCTTTAAAAAAAATCTTGATTGAATTTGGGGACAGAAGGTTGTTGGAGGTCTTTTCTGCAATTAAACTTTATTTTGAATTTAGAAGTTGGGAGAGACTAGAATGCTGAATTCTATTACAAGAGGGAATTAATTAACTTACAAATAAAAATATTCTTACCCACGAGGACATAATGAGAGAACTACATAACTCCAGAGATTGTCTAAAAACCATAAGCTTCCAGCTCAAGAGAGCCCGTTCTACTGCACCGTGGGAATTAACATGTTTCTATCTTAAATCCCATCCAAGACCTCATTCAAAATAGATCTATAATCAACTAAAATGCAATCATATGGCATCAACACCAAGAGCAGCAACACGGTCATACTTAACAAGCTGGAAACTTGCTAAGATAATTCCTCTTATTAATTTCAGCACAACTTTTAGGAAATGTAGTCATTATAAAATAAATATCTGTAAAATACTGTCTCTCATTTTATTATTTCTATAAAAATAGAAATTTATATCACATCACTAATATTTCTTAGTTTTAAGTTTCTTTCTAGGGGATGCTACTTGAAGACTATGAGTAAAAATAATTCTCTGAAAATACATGTAGAAAAAAGTATAAAATGTCTTTAAAAATATTTATATGCTAAGAAACACAAATATATTTACCATTCAAAATACATCTTGCAATAAGGGTTACTCCAGCTAAAATTAAAGTAAAAAGCTACTTCAATAA
>NW_011914642.1:0-2695 GCF_000151845.1 Pteropus vampyrus | reverse complement strand
CTTGTCCATAGCAAATGGCATGCAGTGTGCTTCCCAGAAATGTAGCCACCAAGTGATTTCCAGATAGTGTGGGGCTCTTTTGCCTCCTTTTTATCACTTCCAAAGGCAAACTCCATCAGTAGAAATGCCTGGAATTATCATTTTAGGTGGAGGTGTTTTGTTTCTAAATAAACTAGCCAATCTTGAACCAGAAGGATGAATGTTTCACTTGTATAATCTTCTCATGGAGAATGGACAAGTGTTTGCAGGCATAAAATACACAAGGTGGAACTTACTTTTAATCAGAGAGATGGGGAAGTAAATCACAGAGCAAAATAGATCTGTTTGTTGTTTGTTGAGGAGGGTGGTATTAACAAGCAAATCAAATGCCTTGCATAATTTCCATGTTACAATTATAGATCCTAACCTTGCAAATACATGTCAGCCAAATGCACAACATTTTGGGAATGATGGTAAAAATGTATGACTGAAAAAAATCATAAATATTTAAACTGTATTGTTTTATGAATAAATTGGGTACTTACAGAATTTTTTCTAAGAGTTATAGTCTTGTTTCTCTTTTCAAGGCAATTTCCTAGCAGTGATTTATTTCATGTAAGTGACATGGCCTCAGATTAGAACTGGCTTTTCACAGTCCCACGGAAACATGGATCATTGTTTTTAACAAACAAAGAATTAAAATATTTAGGTAGGTTCTGTCCTACAGAAATATCTGGTGATTGTTTCTAGCCCCAAACCTGGACAAGAGTTTCTTCATTTGTGTGCCTAGAACATAGTAAGCACTGAATAGATATTTAATGAATAAGGAGATAACTAATCAAAATGAATAAATGTACGAATGAATGAATGCATGAATGAATGAATACTTGTTAATATACTTCATGTTTGGTCTCAAAGTTATCATAGATTTAACAGTTAAGTGGCTGTGGCCATCAATCAAAATGATGCACCATGTCACCCTCAAATATCTGTTGAGATGTATTACATTCATGTCAGGACTCCTGGAATCTGTGAGATGAAGTGACAAAGACAGAGTTCAGTTTGCCTGGCAGAACCTATAACTAAAGCCAGACTGAAGCACAGCTCAAAAAGAATAATAAAAATAATAGCTGATAATTATTGAGGGCTTATTGTATGCCAACCACTCTTTTAAGTGCTTGTCACATACTATCTCATTTAATTCTCCCAACAACCCTATAAGTTTGGTGGTATTATTAGTCTCATTTTGCAGATAAGGAAACTGAGACACAGAAAGTTTGAGTAACTAACCCAAGGTCACAGAGCTATTAAAAGGCATAGCCAGGATTTGAACACACTCTGGCTCCTGGGCTCAAACTCATATCATCCCCGTTTCAGCCACCATCCTAGCACTATACCTGTGCCCTTGCCATATTAAGCAACAGATTATTAAGAGATTTGAGAGAACGAGCCTTAAAACATGAACTTTGCCTCTATTTCAAAAATTTCTTCTCATCTCATGATAGCTTTTTATTGTGGGTGCTTGGCATCTTGTGATGTATGACATCCCTCCGGGAGCAGTGGAGGAGTCTCAGGATACAACCAGGTCTTCCCAACTTCTTGTCATCGAGAAGACCAGGTAGATTGGACACTGCAAAAGCAGATGCTCCCAGGAGCTAAGCCATATGAACCACTGAGGAGGAACAAGTTCAAACACAGGAACACAAAGAGTAGAGTGTGGTGAGAGTGGAGGGAAACTGAAAAGTATGTGTCTAAAAGAGGGTGGCTACCACCCAGCTCCAGGAGGCACGCACGAATGTGAACTCAATGCAGGCAGTCCATCCGGTTTTTCAAGAGAATTGAAAAATCTGGTATTTCACATAAAACTACCAATTTATAAATATGGAAGATGCATTCAAAGTAAACAGTTGTTTTAGACACTACAAGGACCAAACTTTGAGTTGAATGAGAACTATCTCTGGGCTTACGTTGGCTCTGACATCCAAATTCAGAACCACTGCCATATCCATGGCCTACCCTCCATTGGGCCTCAGTGGGCCTATAGACTCTTAAAAATTCTTAAAGACACCAAAGAGATGTTATTTCTGTGGTATATATGTCTATCGATATTTGAGGGATTAGAAATTGAAACTGCAAATATAATGTATTTAGTAATTCATTTAAACAACGTTAAACCATTATATATTATCATAAATAAAATATTTTTATTTGAAAAACCTATATTTTCAAAACAAAAAAAAATAGTGAGACAAGCAGCACTGTGTCTTGCTTACTTGGATTCTCATAGTTGCTTCTTCATTCAATCTGTTGTTATGAAATGATGTTTTGGTTGAAGTATAATGAGAATCTAGCCTCACATGGCAACATAGTTGATAAGGAATATTTTTGGCTTTCTCAGAAAGCTGTGCTTATTCTTTTTACCAAAACTCAACGAAGGGTAGTTTCTTAAAGGTTAGTTGCTATGTGATATACAAAATCATATCAATAAACCTTTCCTGGCATTTTCAATGATTCTTTTACCCATGCATGATTTTGTAACATTATCCATTGGACATTTGGGGAATATTAAACCACCAGTTATTCAGATGTTCCAAATGCTTACATAATTTATTTTACCATATTAAGAAAATCACATTCTTTTGCTATCTACTATCACTGCCAATCTCCTCACACAGTCTTTAAGTGTTGAGAATCTGCCAAATTATGGCGGAAGAAT
>NW_011914641.1:0-936 GCF_000151845.1 Pteropus vampyrus | reverse complement strand
CACGACTTGCTTAGGTCATGGAGCTATAAGGGGAAGGCCAGAGCCAGTACTAGAACCTGGTTTCCTGACTCCCAAATGAGTGCCTTTCTTAATCGTCCACAGATGTACCACATCCAGTCAAGGCTTTTCACGTGCTGAGTTTGAAAAAATCACAAGATCATCAGACAAGACCCCCCTCCTCTAAAGGTTGACATTTAGGGAGAACAGATTCCATTTGTTATCTTGTTTCTCCACCTCATCGGATGAAGGCTCCATGGCTTATTGTAAGAGGGCCATGAATCAGCAGGGCATTGTGAAGGCTGTTCCACTCTGCTGAGAGGCTCAGCAGGCCCACATCTTTGTGGAGGTTTTTCCTTGAGCTTCCCCCCTGTGATGACAGCAGACCTCAGGATGTTAATAAAATTGCCTAAGAATCTGCAAAGGAGGTTGGACTCTGTCCTAATTGTGTCACCCCAACATCCCAGCGATGGAGACACACTACCCACAACTCTTTTCAAAGAAAGATGTGTTGCCCAGCTGCCGGGAACACTGGAGACAGATAGCCTCCAGCCATGGCCCCGTCAAGCACTGCCTCAGCCACAGAAAGCTGCCTTGTCCAAGATCATGCCCTTCCTGTATGGCCCACATTTGACGATTGGTCATGGTAGAGGTAGAAAGCCTGGACATTTTGGCCCATGCGGACAATTCTGAGTCCAGAGCTCCTTGTGGGTTTGGGCAGGGCTTGAGAGTCCTGCATCCCTGCTCAGCTCTGCCTTCTGCGTCATTTTGCTCCTTTCCCCTCCTGTCCAGAGGAGTTAATCTCGAGGGCTCTCCCAAATAAGGGTCCTGCCCTCTTGACTCCATGTCAGAGATCGCTTCCTGAAGAACCTAAGCAATGACACGGGGGCACTGGGATTGGAGGGTGTCGGGGATCAGGGAGGTGGTTGTCTTGGTACC
>NW_011914640.1:0-1972 GCF_000151845.1 Pteropus vampyrus | reverse complement strand
TCACCCCCCAAAAAACCTTTCTTTAACATAAATTAATCACCTGCAATGCCTTTAGCACATTTTTTTAGCCCATAGCTAATATACAAAATCAATAAAAAATGTAAAGGAATGTGGAATTTACCTTGTAATAAAAATTCACAGTATTATGAAAAATGTCAATAGTAGAGTGGTGCCCCCAAGTGGCATACTGATAAATTGCAATACACTGATGGAAAAGTTAGAAACACTATATATATTGCTGTTCCATTTTGTCAAGTTCTTTGATTAGATCAAAAAGTGCATATTATATAAATCTAGATTTCATAGAGGCTAGTCATAAGTGTCCTACAGACCTGCTTGGACTTGTGGTCTATCCAAGTCACTCCTTTAACAAGGGATAAAGTGTATAAAGATATGCTACACTTTTTTTGTTATCTCAAAAGGTTAGAGGTGTGTTTGCAAAATAATGAAGGGAGTATCAGGTCTACTCTGGTCTATTAGGAGAACAGCATTCATAACATTATAGAAATCTTTTTATAAAGAATTAAGTCTCTACTCATCTCTAACATTAACAAATTCTCTATGTTTATGGCCTAGTACATAAAGCAGAATTTAAAACCTTACCCAACCAAATTGCTTGGAGAATGGGTGGTGCTAATTAACGTGCTTTGCTCACAAAGTTCAACTGTCAACACTCTGGGGAAAGAGTCTAAAAAAAATATAAGTTTAGTTCCCTGCCCCCATACATGCATTAAACATAACAATTGCTGATGAGCTGCTATCTCACTCAGCTGAAAGGTTAACATTCTGGGGATCAATTTCTTTCGGATAGTTATAAAGATATAAAAGAATACATGGCAACAGAACTGTTACAAGCTCAAGAAAATTCCTCGAAGAAGTTTTAAAAATCGCATGCTTGACATCATATTGTTTTGTTTGATTTTTTTTCTCTCTTAAAAGTGGAATGCAAAAGAAAAACTTACATTTAATAAAGAATTCCAATTACAGTTATTGGGTGGTAATTAGATAAAAGTTTTACTAGGTTTCACTTGATTATTCCTTTAACTTGCATTGTTTATAAATAAGATGAATATTAACTATTACCGAGTGATATTTATATGTATGACAATGTGATATCTATACTTATATTTTATACATACATTTACAAATATATATTTATTTATAAATAAATATATCTCACATTTATTCATATTATAGTCTTTATTATATATTTATAATGATACTTTATACATATATACAGATACCTATTTAACCCTTGTTATAATCCTAAGAGGTATTATACCCCTTTTACAGATAAGATAACTGAAGCTCAGATTAACCTTACAGTTAGGAAAAGGGCTGGCTTTGCTTCTTGCCTGTTCAAAGCCTGTAGTCTTAACTATAACACCATACTGCCTTCCCTCTAGCATTCTAGGATTTTGTGAGCTGCCACATCCATGATTCTTCATGATTTTAGCAGAGAGCTCTAAAAGTAAATGCCTACAAAGGGAGGGGCAGGTTGTGGAAAGGTGTGAAGCAGCTGGGTATAAGAGATGGTGAGGAACAGCAAGAATGTGGCTAACCGGAGAGCACAGGGTCTGTCCAAAGGGGGCAGCTGCAACCCAGGTCCAGCCTACATTAGCCACATATGCAGCAATGTTAGCAAATGCTACCAAGTCATGTTTTTTTTCAAGCGAAGATGAAAAAGCCCAATTTCTTATGAGAGATGCCCATTTTTAAATGCTGGCAACTAATTTAGACTTAAAAAGAAACACTATGCAGGCCAGACAAAACACATTTGAAGGCTGAATGTGGCCAGTATATAATATGTTATAGAGATTCTGATGATTCTGAGAGATTCTAGACTAGAACTTCTGGTATCGAATGATTTGTCAATTACCGTCACTGCTGGATTCATTTCACACACCTAGGCATCATCTGCACATGTTCAGTTCAAGTCAAGTTTAAGACTAGTGCAGGTACAGGAAAGGTC
>NW_011914639.1:0-2475 GCF_000151845.1 Pteropus vampyrus | reverse complement strand
TAACTATTTGCTGGCTGAACAAAATCCCTAGAAGAGAGTACTAGTTGCTACCTCAACATGCATTACTTAGAAAGAGAATCCGGATTTTGTCTGAGCATAGTAAAATCTAGCACTATGTTTTCCAGCTTGCCTTGCAGCTACTTTTGATCAATGAAATGTAACTGAAATGTTTGTGGAGCTTTCATAAAGGCCATATAAAGAAACCTGCCCCATCTCGAAGTGGCCCTTTATGGTCTTTATGCCTTTCCTCCTCCTTCTGGCTTGCAACTAGGACTAGATGACTGAAGCTGCAGCACCATCCTGAACCTTGAGGTTCCTTGAGGATGGAAGCCACATGCTAAGATGGTGGACAGAAATATAGTAGCCTGAGGCCCTTATGTTATCGGAGTGCTACCGAGCCAACGCAAGGATGCCTACCTGCAGACTTCTCTTACATGAGAAATTCATTTTTCTACTTTTGAGCGATTGTTGTTTTAGGACTTTTGGTACAGGGGTCCCCAGTCCATAGCCTGTTAGGAATGGGGCCACACAGCAAGAGGTGAGTGGTGGGCAAGCAATTGAAGTTTCATCTGTATTTGTAGCCACTTCCCAGTCTAGCATCACCGCCTCTGCTCCTCCTCTGATCATCAGGCATTAGATTCTCACAGGAGCACCGGTCCCTGGTGCCAAAGAGGTTGGGGATCCCTGCTCTACAAGAACTAACTGGCACCATCAGAAAAAGCAATATAAGAAGAATGGGTATATCAGAAGGAAAAGAGAGGAAGAAGGGAAGAGAGAGCGCATTTAAACAAATAGTTGACAAGAATTTCTCAAATCTATGAAAACAACTGGATCCTCAAATCCAAGACGCAAACAGAACACCTAATTTTTAAAATGAGCTCCAACTCAAGTGTACTAGGAAATCTTTATGCTGGTTGAATGTTAATTTTGTGATCACTTTTGAGCTCTGAAATGGAAAAGCCTGAAGAAATATGGTGTTCCAATTGGAGCTTATACCAAGTCCCCAGAGCTGTTGGTATTTTTTATCGTGAAAGCAGCATTTAAAATTCACACTAAAAATAATAGGAATTTTAATAATAATTACAACCGTAGGGCCCCAAACAGTAGATTTCCAAGGAGTGCAGTAAATGGGGAATCGGTATTTATCACTAGCATATTACTGATTCTCTGGTACTAGCGCCTTTGTTTCAAACTTTTGTTTCATCCTGACATTGTGTAAGTAACAAAGGAGTTCCAAAATTATAAGTGATGATTTGAAATTGAGTTGCTTCTCGCTGGAGCAATTGTCTGGTATATTCCCAGTGGCAGGCTATGCTCTGAAAGGAGAAATGAAAGCCTGAGGGCGAGAGAACGTGCGCCTCTGAAAGGGGAACAGAGTGACACAGCGACCACCTGGGTTACACATGTTAAATCTGGTGATGTGTATCTTTTGCCACCTGGTCGTCACTTTCAATTAAAAGGAAAGACATAGGGTATATTGCTTAGACACTGACTAAGTTAACAAAAAACAGTATTTGCTATACTTCCACTGAAGAAGGAACACTCGTGTGCACGTGAGGGGTTTCCTTTGAATATGAGGACAAAATTACTTTTTACGATCATACGCAAAATACATAATGTTTAGGTCAGTGAAATTATTCTTCTGATTATAGCAGTGGCATAACTCATAAAGTTGCTTGTTTCTCTTTCTGCTTCAGATTTTATTGTTTAGGTCTCAGCTTAATTATCACCTCTTCAGAGAGGCCTGCTCACACCGTCAAGTCCAAAGCCACTCAGTTTTCATTTATTATAACCGATTTTTAAAAAACATCGATTTATCTCTATTTTTGGCCTCCCCCAACTCAGAATGAATGCTCTTTTCCACAAATGCAGAAACTTGTCTGTCTTGTCTGCTGCTGTAGCCCCCAAACCTAAAATTATGCTCAACATGACATAAATATTTATTGACTGAGTAGATGAATGAATTAATGAATGAGCATCAAATGGTAACTTCTCAGTTTATTATATAAACCTCATATAATCTTCAGACCAAAATCTAGAGTTAACACATGCAAAAAGAAGACTGGCTGGACCAAAATTATCATAGAAGTGAAAATTATAAATAAAACACTACAATAACAAATATAACCACGAATTAATAAAATCACCCACCATGACCAAGTAAGGTTTTCCTTATGGTTTTGGTACTTATTTTTACTTTTTAAAAATAATCAGAGTAATACAGAAATGTGATTTAAAATTTTTCAAAACTGGGCAGAAGCACAGAAAATTAAAAGTGAACTCATTTTATAAATTCTTACTCCTAAATTTTGTTACGATCTATGTATTTGCTCCATTTCCCTTATCCTTCCACTTCCCAACTTTAACCAGATACACCGACATTGCCAAAGTTAATAACATTTTATTCCCTCCGTTTATTGCAAATGATGCTTCCACTCTCTGTGGCAGAAGGGGAGCTCGGTACAGCGCAAAATC
>NW_011914638.1:0-2500 GCF_000151845.1 Pteropus vampyrus | reverse complement strand
GAAATTTTAAATTGATAATAGGATATTAGCAATCATCTGGTCTAACCCTCATTCTATAAATGGGGAAACTGAGGCTCGGGGAGTCAAAGAAAGGTCATATAACAAGTCAATGGCAAAGAACTTAGATCTGGCTTCTACTTCTGTACTCTTCTTGGGCATTCTGGTTTAACCATCATTGATTTTTCTTTTTCTATCCTAAAGCCCAAACCACTTAACATCCCTCTAAATAAAACTTACCATATATAAGTACTTCATGTATGTTATTTTAAATGTGCTCCCTATAAAAGCATCCTGCATTATCTATTCATCACCATAATACCCAAAAGGGACTATGAGTATCTCTGCTTTACAAATGGTAACTTGGAGATTCAGTGAGCATCTAGCCCATGTTCATGGATTGGAAATATTAATATTGTCCATACTACCCAAAGTGATCTATAATTTCAGTGCAATTCCTATCAAAATTCCAATGACATTTTTTACAGAAATAAATAAAAAAAGATCCTAAAATTCTGTTGGAACTATGAAAGACTCCGAATAGCCAAAGAAATCTTGAGAAAGAAGAACAAAGTTGAAGCTATCGCACTTCCTAATTTCAAACTATATTATAAAACTATAGTAATCAAAACAGTATGATACTGGCATAAAAACAGACACATAGCCCAATGAAACACAGAGGCCAGAAATAAATCATGCATGTGCACTCAGCTCATCTTTGACAAGGGCACCAAGAATACTCAATGGGTAAATGATAGTCTTTTTAATAAATGATATTGAGGAAAGTGGGGTTGTGATCTGAAGGGCCAGGTAGGGATGCTTCTCCGACTCATCAACTATTCACTCATGAATCGAATTCCTCAGCTTGAGCCAGAGTCTGATATTCCAGAATGAATGATTAAGTCTTTAAGACTGGCAACATAGAGGTGTTTCATTCTCATGCTGAGGAACATGATGGGCAAGTACATCTCTGCCAGAAAAGAGGGGAAGGAGAGAGAGGGGAAGGAGAGAGAGAGGATGGAGCTGCTAAAGCTGGAATAATCATCAAGGCATCCCAAATTGATAGCTTTTTCCCTTTTTGCCCCAGAGCCAGCACAGTAAGGGCTATTTCAATGCCAGTAGAATTAAATGAAATTGCATCTGGTCATTTCACAATAAGGTAATTAGTTGTCCTAGAGCATCGGGGATGGCCTTGGCTTATGCCTGTTGTCCAGCATAATTATTCATAGCATCCCCTTTCACTCTCGCAATGGCTCCAGGCTAGATAATAAATTATATGCTCAGGAGCTCTAGGGTCCACAGGCCATAGGAGCAGGGCAGCTCCAGGTAATGTTAAGGGTGCTAGTTGGACGAATCTCAGTCTATCTCCACCTAGATCTGTCTAGGGTGCCATGACCAGCCAGAACAACAGACCAGCAATTGGCCACTAAAGGAAAGATTCTATTCACTACTTGCAGCCAGATCTCTAACATGGCCAGAGTGGACATTTGTTACTTTTTACCTGTCTATCATTCATTCTCACACTTTCTCGGAAAGCTCCCTGGCTGTGCTTAGGAAATCCCACTCCTCTCGCTATTAAGCTAGGGGACTCATGGATAAACATGTGACCCACGCTGGACGATAACAACATTTTAAATCCTTGGTACCAGGGGTTGGTTTAGCGATAGTCCTGTGACCTAAGCTTGAACAATTAGGGTTCAACACCGAATTGCCCACATTTGAAGTTTCCCTGCTACAGGATGCCTGACAATCTTGAAAATCGATTCCAAGATATTTTGAGACCTGGTTGGATTGCTGAGAATTTAGGTGAAAGCCTGGTCTCATCTTTCTACTCTGAGAGGAAAGCCTGTCTAAGATAAGAATCAACACAGAGGAAAGGCAGAATAGAGGGCTGGGGAGGGGGTGGGGAGATGAATCCTAAGGACATTGTTTAAATCCCTGTATCCAATGAGGCCCAAAACCAGTATTTCCCTAAACATTTAGGTGTCGTAAACTAGTCATTTCCTTTTCTCTTTTTTAAAATTCAATTTAAGTTGTATGCCTATCTCTTAAAAAACAATTCTATTTAATATCAGGATATTAACGAAACACCTTTATGACTTTAGAAACTTGAGAACAGATGCCAAAGTAAGAGGAGTCACAGAATCTGGCCTTGAGACATTCTCACAGAAGCTCATTCTGACCTGAGAAATGGACTCTACAGGCAATGCTGCCTGCCCCATCCCTGCTTATGTGAAGCAACAAAATTCACTTCTTGAAGCAACCTAATCCACAAACTCAGACACTCTTTCTAATGAGTTGCAATCTTTATCCCACAACCTTTAGCATATGGATTCTGAGTCAGTCCCTTGCAGCCACACAGAACAAGTCTGCTTGCTCTTATTCTTGACAATGCTTCATATATTTGAAGATATCTTTTGTCCATTAGAACAGTTATTCTCACATGCCATGGTTCTAGACCTCTATCATATTGCTCTTACTCCTTGGCGGGGGGGGGGGGGGG
>NW_011914637.1:0-2160 GCF_000151845.1 Pteropus vampyrus | reverse complement strand
TAGGGGTGGCCAACCATCCCAGTTTCCAATTCCAGTTACCCCTGTTAGTCCTATGTGATAACAGCACTCCTTTTCACTCTCAAAAGAGAAACTGTTAAAATGTAATAGAATCACCCTAGCTTTAGAAGAAATAAAACACAGTGAGAGGGCAAGGGGGAGCTACTTTCAAGTGAGATTTGGGAGAGAGCTCTTTGATGAGGTGATATTTGAGCACACAGATCTGAATGACAAGATGCATAAATAGGAAGAATTTTAAGGGCAAGCAAGCTGACAGGACAAACAACATCTGGCACAGTGTCTTACACACAGTAGGAACTCAATAATTGTTGTAGAATGGTTGACTGCATTCACTCTTTTTGGAGCGTTAAAAATGTTACTCAACCAGAATACATTTCTATTAAGACACATTCGGGCTCCGCAAATTCCTTAAGACATCATTCTTCTAAAACAGTAAGTTTTAAACTACATCTATGTATTTATTTGCATGTGCATAAACATCTCTGGAAGGGTGTATGAGCAACTAAAAGCACTATTTGCCTCCAGTGGGGAGAACTAGGTGATAATGAGGATAGCCATAGAGAGAAAAGCTTTTTGCTATAACCTTTATACTTTTTTGAATTTCGAGCCATGCAGATAGATTGCTTATTTAACCTAAATATGAATTAAAATAAATAATATATGTTTATATATATACACAAAATAGCTTTATGCCTCGATCTATTTTTATACAAATAATATATAATTGTAAATTATACATTATAATATAAATTAACAGAAATCCTTCAGATGAACAATGGGATTAATATCCTTATAGACTATGTAACAGCGGCTACAGTGATGCCAATGACAGAACTAGCGTGTCGGAGTCTTTACCTAGTTCTTGGATGCTGTTTAATGATGACAGTGTTTGCTCACTGCTCATTTGGGCTTCATTCAAATAGTGTCATGGGACAAAGAGACCTTCAAAAGGATATTGCTGCTTTTTCTTGCACCTGGGCAAATAAAAACACAGTATAAAATTTTAAAATAACATTTTATTGGGTATCTTGCTCTACTTTGATTATAGCTTTCAGGTTTCCAAAAATGAAAGAAAATCTGTTGTTTTTACATTATAAAAGTCATGTCATTTTATTGTAAAAATGTTGTATGATTTAGAAAAATAGGTGGAATGACAGTGAGAATATCCTCTTTCTGAGGACTGCTAATGTTCAGACATATTTTCTTCTTTGATTAATTTAAATTTGTGGTTTACAGTTGATTGATCATTTTGTATTTTTTTTTAAATGCTGTGGTTATTGAGGCTAATTTTGAGTGAGGACAATCCTTTTGGCATAAAACAAATTTTAAGAGATATGGCTGGAGAAAAAGGGGGAAATCTAAATTTGGCACCATCTTTCTAAACCAATTGATTGCTGTCGCCCTCATCATAGCACAATCCCAGAATCACCTTTACAAAAATTCATTTAGAATAGGCTCTCTATAGACAATTTCTGCTATCTGGAAATAAAAATATTGACAACTCCACTAATAATTATAATAATAGCCAATACCTACCTAGTTATTACCATGTTCCAGGGACTATTTTAATTACTTAACATAAATTAACTTATTTAATTTTTTTCATCAAAAAATACTTTTAAAACTTTTATTAAATTTATCGGGGTGACATTGGTTAATGAAATTATATAGATTTCAAGTGCAAAATTCTATAATACATCTGTATATTGCATTGTGTGTTCACCACCCAAAGTCAAAGCTCCTTCAGTCATGGTATATTTGACCCCCTTAACCTTTCCTACCTCCCCCACTCTGGTAACCACCATACCGTTATCTGTGTCTATGAGTTTTTGTTTGTCTTGTTCATTTCTTATTTCCAGTTTTATATCCCACAAATTAGTGAAATCATATGATTCTCGACATTTTTCCATCTAACTTAATTTGCTTAGTATGATATTCTCAAGATTTATCCATGTCGTTGCAAATGGCAATGTTTCATCTTTTCTTGTAGCTGAATAATATTCTATTGTATATACATACCACATCTTCTTTATCCAATCATTTATCGTAGGACACTGGTTGTTTCCATGTCTTGGCCACCATGAATAATGCTGCAGTAGAACATGGGAATGTATATATCTTTACAGATAACTGTTTCCAATT
>NW_011914636.1:0-2134 GCF_000151845.1 Pteropus vampyrus | reverse complement strand
TTGGAGTTAGTCTGGGATCAATTTCAGTCCTAACTTTACTAATTTTGTGACAGTGGTGAATCATTCTTTCTCTGTAAACTTCAGTTTCCTCAAATGTAAAATAAATATACTTACCTTTACATTGTTCATTAGATTGTGCCCAGCATAAAATAAACATTCAGCAAATGGTGGGCTATTAGCACCATTTGTGTGAAGTATAAGTGGGGCAGGTTTTTATTATTTTGGTTTAATAGAAAAAGAAAGACAAGGGGCAGCAAAGACATCAGAGCAGAAAATATCAATTACTTCAGACAACAAATGACATACAGTAGGAATTGACTATGTCCAGAGGGACGAGGATATTCTAGATAGCAGGGAGGATAGGAGTAAAACTCCAAGGTGGGTAACAGCAGGTGATTTATAGGCAGCATCACTACCTGAGTCTGGCAGCAGCAAAGGTGCAAGAAGGAAATTCATGGGAAGTAAAGATATCAAGATAATTTGCTCCAGATAGTGTGTAGTTTCAATACAAAGCTAAACTAAACCAAAGAACTTTGGCCATGATTCTGTAGCATAGAATCTTGTATTTATGATTTATAGCCCACTAGACCACACTATATCTAGATATGTCTTAATCAAGAGTAACCTCGGATTTAGAGGAGTTACTCATTAGATCGTGCCATGTTTGAAACAGCAGGCCTCTGGCTGCCCTTGGTTTTACAAAGTGAACACTGCTTTTTATTGTTGTTGATGAGGAGTATTTCTTAAATACTGGGGATGTCTGTGTCCTTTCTGTCTCAGATCCCTTAGACATCAGGGCTTGAGTCTTCTGGGTTAGATTTGAGTTTGTCACTTAGGTTACTTCCACCTTTTGGCTATTGTGTTACTAGTACCACTATGAGCATGGGTGTGCAAATATCTCCTCAAATCTCTAATTTCAATTCTTTTGAATAAATACCGAGAAGTGGAATTGCTGGATCACAGGTATTTCTATTTTTAATTTTTTGACGAACCATTATACTGTTTTCTATATTACATTCCCATTAATTATGCATATCTTTACCAAAACTTGTTATTTTATCTTTTTATAGTAGCCATCTTAATGAGTGTGAAGTGAGATGTCACTGTGGTTTTGATTTCCATTTCCCTAGTGATTAGTGATGTTGAACATCTTTAATATGCTTGTTGGCCATTTGTATGTCATCTTTGGAGAAATGTTTATTCAAGTCTTTTGTCAATTTTAAATTAGATCGTTTGTGGTTTTTTTGTTTATTTTTGAGGTATAGACGTTCTTTATATTAACCCCTTATCACTGATAAGCTGAGTAATATACTGTGATAACATTTTATTTCTTCTACAACATTCTGTTCTCCTGAAGTTAACAATTACTTTTTGTTTGATCGTTTGCTCAGGCTTCTATGTACCCAAATCCTTTCTCTTTCACTCTTTGATAGCACTATACAGCCCCTCTCCATTATTTCCCACCTATCAGTTCTCCTTTTCTTCCTCCTCCTTTTTTCCTTTTTTTTTTTTTTTTGAATCGGTATAGGTTTTAGATATATTTTTTTTCTTATTGTGTTTCGATTTTCATTCTTTGACCAGGGTACTCAGTGAGTCCTTTCAATTTACATGCTCAGGTCCTTCAGTATTGGGCAATTTACTAGATTTAAAAAAAACTTCCTCTCTCCATTTTCTCTATTCTCTATAGCATTCCTGATGTAAGATGTTAGACATCTGCATTGGTCTACTATTTTTTTTTTTTTATATTTCATCTACTTTTATCTTTTTTTCCTACACTTTCTGTGAGATTTCTAGACTTACTCTCCCAAATGTTTTATTGAATTTTTAAGTTAAGAGAGCTGTATTTTAAATTTCTAAGAGTTCTTTCTTAGTCTTTGTTCCCTATTGTTCTTTTGTTATATTATTCTCTTCTCATTCCATGGATCTCTTTTATTTCTCTGGAGATATTAATAATAGTTTTTTGTTTTCCTCTTCTTCTAATTCTTAGAAGATGTCTAATTATCTTCCCAATTTCTTCTATGATAATGGACAATTCAGATTTTCCATTTTTTCTTGGGTCATTTTTTTTTTTGTCATTTACATTCTGCCTGGCAATTATACATTTCAGCTAGATCTTCAAATTTGCTGCCATGTG
>NW_011914635.1:0-2869 GCF_000151845.1 Pteropus vampyrus | reverse complement strand
GCAAGGTAAGAACTTGTGTTGGGGGCTGGAGCTGGGACTGGGGCCTACATGGTGCTATCAGAGCTCTGGCAGAGTGAGAAGGATATTTGCATGGTGAGGTGTTAGTAGCAGAAGATTGATTACAGACAGCAGGGATGGGGGGAATTCAGAAAGTAAATATATTGAGGAATATGGGAATCAGCTTCCTCTTCATCAAGAAATAAAGTTACAAAATGGGAAGAGAGGAAATTGGATGAATTAAAGATATTATGAGAACTCATGGTCTTCAATGTATATAAATGGGTAATAAAACAAATATAGACATGGATGTATATATGTATATGTGTATACATACATATACACATACATATGTATACCTTCCCTAGCTCTGTCCACTGAGTCTGGGAGCAGCCTCACCCTCAACATTATGGAGATAGTTCTGATTAGAAATCTTCAAAGACATATGTCTATAGAAGAGAAATCTCATATTCAGTTATAGCTTCATTATTTGAGCAGCTTTTCTTCAAAGACTTTATGACTTTAATCTTTATAAGTCATAAAGACAAATCTAGCAAAACAATACACTATATTTCTACATTCAAAAATTTATAGACATTACTTATTTTTCAAGTATAAAAATGTTAGAAAAATAAAGTGTGGGCTTGGAGTTAGTCCTGGGATCCAATTTCAGTCCTAACTTTACTAATTTTGTGACAGTGGTGAATCATTTTTTCTCTGTAAACTTCAGTTTCCTCAAATGTAAAATAAATATACTTACCTTTACATTGTTCATTAGATTGTGCCCAGCATAAAATAAACATTCAGCAAATGGTGGCTATTAGCACCATTTGTGTGAAGTATAAGTGGGGCAGGTTTTTATTATTTTGGTTTAATAGAAAAAGAAAGACAAGGGGCAGCAAAGACATCAGAGCAGAAAATATCAATTACTTCAGACAACAAATGACATACAGTAGGAATTGACTATGTCCAGAGGGACGAGGATATTCTAGATAGCAGGGAGGATAGGAGTAAAACTCCAAGGTGGGTAACAGCAGGTGATTTATAGGCAGCATCACTACCTGAGTCTGGCAGCAGCAAAGGTGCAAGAAGGAAATTCATGGGAAGTAAAGATATCAAGATAATTTGCTCCAGATAGTGTGTAGTTTCAATACAAAGCTAAACTAAACCAAAGAACTTTGGCCATGATTCTGTAGCATAGAATCTTGTATTTATGATTTATAGCCCACTAGACCACACTATATCTAGATATGTCTTAATCAAGAGTAACCTCGGATTTAGAGGAGTTACTCATTAGATCGTGCCATGTTTGAAACAGCAGGCCTCTGGCTGCCCTTGGTTTTACAAAGTGAACACTGCTTTTTATTGTTGTTGATGAGGAGTATTTCTTAAATACTGGGGATGTCTGTGTCCTTTCTGTCTCAGATCCCTTAGACATCAGGGCTTGAGTCTTCTGGGTTAGATTTGAGTTTGTCACTTAGGTTACTTCCACCTTTTGGCTATTGTGTTACTAGTACCACTATGAGCATGGGTGTGCAAATATCTCCTCAAATCTCTAATTTCAATTCTTTTGAATAAATACCGAGAAGTGGAATTGCTGGATCACAGGTATTTCTATTTTTAATTTTTTGAGGAACCATTATACTGTTTTCTATATTACATTCCCATTAATTATGCATATCTTTACCAAAACTTGTTATTTTATCTTTTTATAGTAGCCATCTTAATGAGTGTGAAGTGAGATGTCACTGTGGTTTTGATTTCCATTTCCCTAGTGATTAGTGATGTTGAACATCTTTAATATGCTTGTTGGCCATTTGTATGTCATCTTTGGAGAAATATCTATTCAAGTCTTTTGTCAATTTTAAATTAGATTGTTTGTGGTTTTTTTGTTTATTTTTGAGGTATAGACGTTCTTTATATTAACCCCTTATCACTGATAAGCTGAGTAATATACTGTGATAACATTTTATTTCTTCTACAACATTCTGTTTCTCCTGAAGTTAACAATTACTTTTTGTTTGATCGTTTGCTCAGGCTTCTATGTACCCAAATCCTTTCTCTTTCACTCTTTGATAGCACTATACAGCCCCTCTCCATTATTTCCCACCTATCAGTTCTCCTTTTCTTCCTCCTCCTTTTTTCCTTTTTTTTTTTTTTTGAATCGGTATAGGTTTTAAATATATTTTTTTTCTTATTGTGTTTCGATTTTCATTCTTTGACCAGGGTACTCAGTGAGTCCTTTCAATTTACATGCTCAGGTCCTTCAGTATTGGGCAATTTACTAGATTTAAAAAAAACTTCCTCTCTCCATTTTCTCTATTCTCTATAGCATTCCTGATGTAAGATGTTAGACATCTGCATTGGTCTACTATTTTTTTTTTTTTATATTTCATCTACTTTTATCTTTTTTTCCTACACTTTCTGTGAGATTTCTAGACTTACTCTCCCAAATGTTTTATTGAATTTTTAAGTTAAGAGAGCTGTATTTTAAATTTCTAAGAGTTCTTTCTTAGTCTTTGTTCCCTATTGTTCTTTTGTTATATTATTCTCTTCTCATTCCATGGATCTCTTTTATTTCTCTGGAGATATTAATAATAGTTTTTTGTTTTCCTCTTCTTCTAATTCTTAGAAGATGTCTAATTATCTTCCCAATTTCTTCTATGATAATGGACAATTCAGATTTTCCATTTTTTCTTGGGTCATTTTTTTTTTTGTCATTTACATTCTGCCTGGCAATTCTACATTTCAGCTAGATCTTCAAATTTGCTGCCATGTGATTTATAATTCCACGAAGAAAGCTTTTTTAAAAATCTCTTCTATGTTCATGGTTATATCTTTCTCATTCTTTTCCATTTTTACTTCTCTTTGA
>NW_011914634.1:0-1351 GCF_000151845.1 Pteropus vampyrus | reverse complement strand
TATTTTAGAGATTGTGTCATGTCAGTAAATAAAGAGCTTTTTCATTCTTTTTACGACTATAGCATTTCAATTTATAGATTACCATAATTTGTTTAACTACCTCCTTTGTGATAGCAATATAGGTTTATTACAATATTTGCTTTAACTAACAATGCTGGAATAGAAAACTTGATTGCATGTCATTTGATGGTGGTAGTTTTGAAATAGGTCACCTTGATTAGGCTCAACCACGGGCCTCACAATTCTCTTCCCTGTATATTTCCTGCGAGGGCGAGACATCTGTTTGTCACATGAGATTGGAAGGCAGAAGTGAAGATGCAGCCATGTTGTTTTTACCTTGGAACCTCAAGATGGGATCACCAGATGCTTTTGTAGCTCACAAGAGTTGATGGCTCATCTCCTTAGAGTGGAGCAGTGGGCTATACCTACTCTAAGTTTAGAAAAAAAAATCCTAATATGGTTTCTCATCTGCTTTTACAGCGTACTTTTCTGTATTTAAACATGTAGACCCTTTGGAATTTGTCCATGTATTTACCCAGAAGTTCCAAGATCATTTATTGAGTATTCCGTTTCTTTCTCCATTAATTTTAATGTCATTCTCAGCATATTATACATTCTTATATGTATTTTGGTCTATTTTTGGACTTTCTCATCCTTTCTACTGATTTGTATGTAATACATTATTTTATTTATTGAAATTTATAATATTTAAAAATATCTTATTGGTTCAATCCTTAATTACTCTTCTTTTTCAGAATTTTACTGAAAATCTTACTATTATTTTTTATACAAAGTTTAGACTCAACTTCTCTAATTTAAAAATCCACTTAAAATTTTTATTGGATTTGTATTAAATTTATAGATTAACTTAGGGAGACTTGATATTTTTATGATATTGAGTCTTACTAGCAAGAACACTGTATACATTTCACTAAATCAGTTTTTCTTTTGCTTCCAAAACCAAATTTAAAAAATTTTTGGTAGAAACTGCACATTTATAAGTAAGCTTATTTCTAGTTATTTTATCTTTTTGTGAGACAATTGAAATATGTTTTTTCTTCCATTACATTTTCAAATTGGCTATAATTTATATGGTTGCTTTTTTCCCTCCATTATGCTCTTGAGTGAGACACATCTGAACTGTTGTAGGCTAGTTATTTTTGCTCTTTTTTTTGTCCCCCTCGTTAGGTTTTCTAGGCAGTCTTAAAAACAGAAAATTAAATACTGCAGCTCTCTTGCAAATTTCTCTCTTAGCCACTCAGTTCCAAAATTCCTTAGTAAGATCACAGATGGTGTCCCTCTAATGCTGGTATTTTAGTCAAATCAAGGTTTTTGTTTATGCTTTTTTTTT
>NW_011914633.1:0-2402 GCF_000151845.1 Pteropus vampyrus | reverse complement strand
TTGATATTACAATTCCACAATCACTTATTTGAAATTCTTGAGGTCAGATGTTTCAGAGTTCACAGACTTTCAGATTTTAGAAAAGTAATACAGTGTATATACCACAGATTATATAATGCCTCCAGCAATGTCTGGAGTGGCACTCCTGAAGCAAGCACATTATTAACTCTATAAAGAATGCGTACATATTCTCATAAATGGGAAAAACAAAGTTTAAAACCACCTCACATTAGTTAAGATCCAGTTTTGTCACCACAGGAATCGAAGTCGGGTCCAGTCTTGCCAAATGAGTTACAGTGCTTTCTGGGTTTTGGGTTAAGGATTTGGCATTGTAGATCTGAATTACTACTATTACCACCGTCGATATTTTCTTCTAGTCTCACAACAAGCATGATACATAAAAGCTATTATTCCCACTTTATGGATGGTGAAAATGAAGCTTAGGATTATATATTCAGCTCAGGATCATGCGGCTTGTAAGTGGCCAGATCATGCTTCAAACCCAAGTCAGCCTGTCTGCCCTTATCCACCATCATGACCACATCTTTTCCTTCTTTCTGGGTTTCTCTGTATTCATTCTCCACTTATTTTGAAAAAGGGATTACGATAGGAGAAAACAGGAGGAAAGGAGAGTTATGCAGAGGACACACCTCAAAACGGTCCAGAACGCGATCAAACACTTCCGTCTTCTGAATTTCGAGCACAGGAGCGCACGCACGCGGCGCCCACGCACGCACGCACGCGGCGCCCACGCACGCACGCACGCACGCACGCGGCGCCCACCACGCACGCACGCACGCGGCGCCCACGCACGCACGCACGCACGCGGCGCCCACCACGCACGCACGCGGCGCCCACCACGCACGCACGCGGCGCCCACCACGCACGCACGCGGCGCCCACCACGCACGCACGCGGCGCCCACGCACGCACGCGGCGCCCACGCACGCACGCGGCGCCCACGCACGCACGCGGCGCCCACGCACGCACGCGGCGCCCACGCACGCACGCGGCGTCCACGCACGCACGCGGCGCCCACGCACGCACGCGCACTGTGTTGCTCAGACCTTCCGTTGCCTACAGTTCTGTGGACGTGTACTCTGCAGCTGTTCTGTAGAACACTGCACATAGTGAGGCTCCTGTTACACTAAAAAGGACTGTATCCTTTTTGAGACTTTCACTATAGAAACAGCAAAAATATTTTTTTCACTTTTAGAAAGCCATTCTCCAACGTGAAAATTAAAAAAAGGACAGCAAAGCAAAATATACTAGCTGGCAAGAGGTGACATTATCAAATATTAATATGTAAGTCTTACTTTTGCATTATTGTGATTCATAATAAAAAGACAAAACTTTTGAAATAAGTGGCCCTCTGTACGAAATTTGTCTAAACTCAAATTGAAAATTTATCAGTTCAAAAACATCATTTTAACACATCTGCAAGAACCTTACCACAGCAAAAGCATAGGTGACATAAAGCCTAAAACCTGGCCTCCAATAGTCCCACCTAGCACTCCACCCTAGCCCAGGTCATACTCTGAAAAAACCCTAGCTCAGCTTGAGCTGGGAACAGGAAAGGGCCTGGGACTTCCCAAATCTTTCTCACCCTTGCAGGGGTGAGATCAAGAAGCTGAAGTGGTTACCTAGTCACTAGACTCTAGTAAGTCTAATAATATGAAAAAACAGCAAGACAAGACCAGGGTCAAAGAGAGATAGATACCTGGCATGGCCTTATGGCACCAAGGCACAGATGGAAAAGAGCCAGACATGAACTTGAAGCTCAGCCCTGCCATTGACTCAGGATGTGACCCTGGGCAAGTTATTTAGTTTCTAGAAGCCTACATTTCCTCGTCTGTAACTGAGCCTGGTCATAGCACTGATTTCATGGGGTTCTTATGAAGACTTTATGAGATGGTGTGTGTAAGTCACTTAACACATTGCCTCGTTTAAAATATATATATATATATTTATATATATATATATATTTAAAATAAATATATATATATATATATAGATCACTTAAGAATGGAAACAAAAAAACTCTAATAACAATTATCTAACCTGTTAACTTTGTATAAGGCCTCAGTTAAAAGCTTTCGCCTAAGTCTCTCCCATCTCAAATGCCACCACCCAACGACCACCACCAAAAATTTAAGCATCAGCTTGACTTCATTTTCTCACAGCCCACATTCATTACTTCAGCAAACCACTATCTCCTAAACCCTCTAGACTCCCTTTCCATCTCTTGAATTCAAGACATCACCTCTCACCCGGCTTGCTGAAATAACCTCCTGCCTGAGCACCTTCTTCCATTCTTGCTCTCTGTGGTCTCTTCTCCATGCAGAAAGACTCCCCTGAGTCTAGACTCTCCACAGAGAGATCTTTTTAAATGCTAATAACATC
>NW_011914632.1:0-3073 GCF_000151845.1 Pteropus vampyrus | reverse complement strand
TCATTTGTACTAAGAGACGCTCATAAAAATATTTTATAACTTTAACTCAGGTTATATCTTCATGAGCCCTTTTCTAACCTCCCTCTTCTCTGTTCCTATAAAACCCAGTGCACTACTCTGAAATAGTTCAGTAACACTAGTAATCCCAGGTACTTCTCACCTAATTCAAGTACTACTTTTAAAAAATGATGATGATGGCTCTCTGTTGTGGTGCCTCTGAGGCGGTTGCCGGCTCCAGGATGAAGATAAACATCTCCCAGCCCCTAGCTGCCAGAAGCTCATTGAAGTGGATAATGAACAAAAACTCCGTACCTTTTATGAGAAGCATATGGCCACAGAAGTTGCTGCTGACACTCTGGGTGAAGAATGGAAGGGTTATGTGGTTCAAATCAGTGGTGGGGACAACAAGGTTTCCCAGTGAAGCAGAGTATCTTTTTAAATAAATTTATTTATTTATTTTTTATGGTGACATTGGTTAATGAAATTCAATAAGTTTCAGCTGTACACTTTAACAGTAAGATATATATATGTATGTATATACATACATATATACATACATATATATGTGTGTATATGTATACATGTAATGTATATATATTAATATATATATTACACTGTGTGTTCACCTCCCATAGTTAGATATCTTTCTGTCACCACATATTTGACCCCCTTTACTCTGTCTACCTCTCCGCCTACCCTCTGGTAACCACTAGTCTGTAGTCCATGTCCATGAGTCTCTTTGTTTGTCCTGTTCATTTGTGAAGCTGGGTATCTTGATCTATGGCCGTGTCCGCCTGCTACTGAGTAAGGGGCATTCCTGTTATACACCAAGAAGGGCTGCAGAAAGAAAGCACAAATCTGTTCGGGGTTGCATTGTGGATGCCTATCTGAGTGTTCTCAACTTAGTCATTATAGAAAAAGGAGAGAAAGATATTCCTGGTCTCACTGATACTACTGTGCCTCATTGCCTGGAGCCCCAAAGAGCGAGCAGAATCCACAAACTTTTCAATCTCTTTAAAGAAGATGATGTCCGCCAATACGTTGTGAGCAAGCCCCTAAACAAAGAACACAAGGACCAAACCGAGGACCAAAGTACCCAAGATTCAGTGTCTTGTTACTCCATGCGTCCTGCATGACAAATAGCGCACTGCTCTGAAGAAAAACCGTACTAAGAAAAACAAGGAACGGGCTGCAGAATATGCTAAAATTTTGACCAAGAGAGTGAAAGAGGCCAAAAAAAACCCACCAGGAACAGATTGCCAAGAGACATAGACTGTCCTCTCTGAGAGCTTCTACCTTTAAGTCGAAGTCCAGTCAAAAATGAGATTTTGCAAGAGTAACAAATCAGATCAGACATAAGAAAATGATGATAGTGATGACATTGATAAATATGTATACAAGACTATAGAGTCCTCTACCTGAAATAATTTCTTTTCTATAACCTAAAATAATCATGTCTTTTCTATAACTGTGCTGTGTTCTTTCCGCTGCTTACTGAGATGCTGTGCTTTTTTGCACTTTCCTGTTAATATTTCAATGTGCTTAAATTGTGAATAAACTAACAATGCCTTATAAATATAATGACAACAATAACAAACCAAGTGCATATTTCTATCAGTGCCTACCCTTTACCTTGAGTTTCAGAATTCATTGTTTATCCTTCTCTCTTTCCCTCTAACCTATGAGCTCTTGAAACAGGGGCTGTGTTTTATTAACCTCTATGGCTCAATGCCTAGGATAAATCTTGGCATGTGACAGGGGAGTGGGCATGCTATAAATCTGTGAAGAATGAATGAAAAAATGGGAATCCCCACGTATTCATTTTTTTCATACGTATACACACTCAGCCCCGACTATGTGCATCGTAGGCACTAGTGACATAGTCATGAGCATCTATAAGAGGACAGTGCTTTGTTTAAATATAATGAAATAATACATTTGAAAGCAGAAATTAAAAGACATGGAAACAAGAAGGCAACACAGACCCGACTAGTTTTATATACTGGGACATTCATCCTAACTAGGAAACAATTGCATTACTGTGAAAGCAAGAAGCAGTGTCTTTAATAGAGTTCTTTCTCAGTGGGCACTTGATCCTAACGCCATATGAAAAGCTTAAAATAAAAAGACTGCTCTTTGCTTTTTTCTTTCTACAAATTTCATAATTTGGGATCAGAATCACAAGTTGGCAAACCCACAGAGTTTGTAGCATTCTGTTTTAAGCACAGAGTCTGTTAAACTACAAATAGAGTCAAGTGTTTTCATCGCAGCTGGATTTCTACCTTCTCTGCCAGCTGTGGGGCCCACCTGCTGGGTAATCAGTCAATAGGCAGGTATTTCACAGAGAAAATGTAACTCTGAAGCAAGTTCCCTCCATCGTTGTTGCTATGGTGGGTTTAAGTTCATGTAGCAAGAGTTACTAAATAAAAAAGATGAGACACCCCACGGATGACTTATTCATTATAATGGAGCGATCTGGTAGACAGGACCTTAACTAAATGATTCAACTTTTTGTCATTGATAATGGGACAAACTGACATCGTATGCCTTGTGATGTGATGCCATGGTGTCTGGGTTATAATAAACCACCTCAGAATTTACTGGCTTAAAATAATAATCGAGGGGACCTTAAAATTGAATACAAACAAACAAATGAACTGAAGTATTCTTCAAATAAAAAAACAATCACATTGGGGAGGCAGCATTAATCCAAATAACTTTAACACCCAGAATTTAAACCACATACCCTTAGGTTAAAGAAAATTACAACTAAACTACAGAACAACCATCATTGAGTACCACCTGAAGTCCAACTGAACAGAAATCCTGCAACTAAGAACATACAGAAGGGGTGATGCCAAGAGTGGTAGGAGGGGCAGAGAGGCAAAATGGGCTGATCCTACACCCGCGTGTAGGGGTTAAAAGTCAGGAGGGCTACCTTGGCTGCAAAGGTCCTCCATGAGGAGTGAAGGGGCCCAGTCCCAAACCAGGCTCCCCAGCCCAGGGTTCCAGTGCCTGGAAGTCCCCACAACTTCAGGCTGTGAAAACCAGCAAAGATTGTGACTGAGTGGTA
>NW_011914631.1:0-2888 GCF_000151845.1 Pteropus vampyrus | reverse complement strand
TTTACCTTTGGCATTTTAATTATGATGGGTCTTGGTTTGGGCCTCTTTGGGGTCATCTTGTTTGGGACTCTCTGAGCTTCCTGAGCTTGTATCTCTACTTCTTTTGCCAGGTTACAGAAGTTTTCAGTCATTATTTCTTCAAATACATTTGCAATTCCTTGCTCCTTCTCTTCTCCTTTTGGTACCCTCATAGTGAGAATGTTGGTTCACTTAATGTTGTCCCAGTAGCTCCTTAAACTGTCCTCATTTTTTTGGATTTTTTTTTCTTTTGGCTCTTCTTATTGGGTGTTTTTGTGCCTTCCAAACTGTTAATTCAATCCTCTGCTTTATCTAATGTACTGTTAATTTTTCTAATATAGTCCTCATTTCAGTTATTGTATTCTTCATTTCTGACTGGTTCTTTTTTGTTTTCTATTTCTGTCTCTTTGTTGAAGTTCTCTATTTATGTTTTCTGCCTCTTTGTTGAAGTTCTCACTGAAATCATTAAGCATCCTTATAACCAGTGTTTTAAATTCTGCAACTAGTAGATTGCTTGTTTCCATTTTGTTTAGTTCTTTTTCTAGAGCTTTGGTCTGTTTTCTCATTTGAGACATGTTTCTTTCTCTCCTCATTTTGTCTGACTGCCTTTATTTATTTCTATGTATTAAGTCACCTGGCCTTAGGTAGAATGGCCTTAGATAGTAGGTATCCTGTGGGGCACAGTGGCACAATCTCCCTGATCACTTGAGCCTGATGCTCCAGGTATGTCCCTTATATGGGTTATGTGAGCCTTTATGCTGTAGTTGAGCCTTGGTTAATGTTGAACACCAATGGGCTGATTGATCCTTGGGCTGATTGATTGTGAGAGCTGGTTAGTGACGGGTAGACCCTATGGAGCAGGATTCACTTTATTGGGGCTCTGGTGCCTGCGCAGTTTGCCCTTTGGGTGTGTCATCCTTGGATGCAATCCTGGGTGGCACTCCAGCTTGGGTTGAAGCCAACCACTGGGTGTATTGGCCGTAGAGCCTCCTGGGAGGAGCCCTACCACAAGCCAAGTTCGGTCACAGCCTGTGCCCTGCCCGGGGCCACCAGGCAGGAGTCACCAAGCAAGCTACTGATGGCCACCACCCATGCTGGGCTGAGAGGTGCCTCCAGAGACCAAGCTAGAGACTGAGGCCAGCTGCCACCAGGCTTGGGGCTGCTCAGCAAGAAGTATAGGCGCACCGAGGCCAGATGCTACTTTTTGGGTTTTGCAGATCTTTGAGAGATTTTAGGAAAGTCTGCAGCATGAGCCAAGATAAATTGTTTGTGTGGAAAGGCTACTGGAAGTGGCTTGGGTGGGCCCATGAGTTGGGTTGGGCAGGGTCTAGGGGAATTACCAGGGTGGGGTGACCAGTGTTAGCCAGGTTGATGGTGGCTGCCTGGGTCTTCACAGGGGGGTGGGGAGAGGGCTCAACAAACAATAGCCTCTGCCCTTCTGTCTGGGAGAAAGCTGCCCCTCTAGCCCTCAATCTGAAGCCAGACAATTCAGTTCCACCCTATATGATCCTGGCATCTTTCAAGCTGCTGCCCCAGCACTTGAGGTCAGAGTGAGTGAGTTCGTCAGTGAATAAGTCTGATCTGAGAGTGGGTCCTTTAAAAGGAATGCCTGAGACTCCTGCAGCCCTCTGTCTCGCCCAGCTACAATCTCTGCTGGTTTTCACAGCCAGAAGTTGTGGGGACTTCTCTTTCTGTCACTGGAGCCTGGGCTGGGGTGCCTGGTCTGGGGCTGGGACCCTTCACTTTTTCTGGGGGACTGCCACAGCTGAGATTTCTCTCCCTATTTTTAACCACTACATGCAGGTATGGGACTGGCCTGTTTCACGTCTCTGCCCCCTACTACAGGTCTTGAGGTGGCCTCTTCTGTGTGTCCCCAATCGTAGGCCTTCTGTTCAGCTAGACTTCAGGAGACTCCCAATGATGGTTGTTCTCAAATTTAGTTGTAATATTGATGGGGTCGTGAGAGGAGACAAGCACAGCATCCCCCTACTCTGCCACTTTGACTGGAAATCCTGAAGCAGTATTCTTGAGTAGAGGATGCAGTTCAGGGAAGCACTGACCTTACATAGAATCATGGAATGTGACAAGAAGGAAGGCAGAGGATGTGGCCCACATACAAACTGATCGGTAGATGTGGAGGGAACATGTTTCTATTGCTTCTGAGAACTTCTAAAGTATCAATGAAATAAAATGTAAGCTCATCAGGTGAGAGTGGTTATTGGGGAGATGGGAAGAGCTTGAGGAGAGAGAAGAAGATATCATCCAGGAGAGTAAGAAAGTGAGTCCACTAGGAAAAAGTGGTAGGATTGCTCATGCGCTTGTCAGCATGGCTCTGTGTTTTTCTCTAGCTCCGCCAGGTATAGGAATTTAAAAACCAATCATAATAATTGGAGCTGTATTATTTTAAAATTTGTAAAAATAGTCTCTATTTCTGGATCATAATAAAGGTTTATGAATGAAATCTTTTAGGTGGTCCATTCTCTGAAAACATTTGCATTTTCTACAATAGGAAAAACCCTGACTCAAAATCTAGCGATTTAAAAGTAAAATTTCAGACTTCAGTAATCAGATTGGTGAGGAGATGTTTATGGAGAGTGAGTCCAATTGCTGTTCTTCAAATAACAGCATATTGTTATTAACTGATGTATGCATTTAGACCTTGATAGATAAGCAGTTATAATTTCAGATAATTACTTCTGACAGAGGCTATTCATTAATATTGGGGTAAACATGCCATTTAACTGCCCTGGAACAAGAAAAAAATAGAGCAAGGAAGGGTTTAAGGAGGGTGGAATGGTTGTAAGTCTTCCTTGTTACTGTTCTGTGGTTGTCTTTTAAAGTTATGCTTTTATTTCCAAAGGTTTTTCACC
>NW_011914630.1:0-2777 GCF_000151845.1 Pteropus vampyrus | reverse complement strand
GTATTACAGCAGATTCCTGGTCACTAAGAGGGTCAGCCAACATATGCCAGCGGGGCTCCGCTCATGCAGAAAGGAAGACATCTGCCAACATTTTACACAATCCTCCGTGAGGCTGCTGATTCTGCTGGGCAGAGAGTCTTGGGAGGATTGGAGGGTGGTGCACAGGTAGGATAAATTGTTGCAACTATTCATATTTTGGAAGGAACTGACTTTCTCCCAGTTGTACCGAGAGGGTCTTAGCACCGGGTCTCACACTGATCTCGGTGAATGGCTTCAGGAATGCCAGTGTATAATCACTAGCTCACTAGACAAAACTACCGTGTCATCCACTACCTTCCAGGTCACCATTGCTCAGGAGAAACTCAAGTCCTGACATGTTCTCGTGTGACAAAACCTACATTACAGGGGAGTCAAAGAAAAATTACTATCTATTTCACTAACTTAGTAACTTGTGGAAAGAAGGTCAAATTGAACAGGAAGCTACTATTAAGGAAGAGCTAATGAATGAGATAGAGGAAAATGTTAATTTAAATGTAATGAGTATTCTCAAGGAGATACAATTAGAAAGTAGAAATAATAATTACTTGAAAGGACAATAATGATTTTCTGAGTTCTAAAATCAAATAGGAGAATTGAAAAAGAGAGTAGCCACTACTGAGAACTGAATTAGTTGTCTAGATAATAAAAATAAAAGGGGGGAAGTTAGCAATAAAATGAAAGATATAGAAAGACCGAGGTGACATAATAGGCAAAGAAGAGGAGTTTCAGATGGGAAAAAAATTGAGCGTGGAATAGAAGGGATAATCAAAGAAATAATAGAATAAATATTCCCTGAGTTGAAGAAAGACATGTGCCTTTGATTGAATGGGCTCACTAAGACTCAGACTGAATTAATTTCACGAAAAGCCACACACCTAGACATAATCAGGGGAAATGTCTGACCTCCAATGCTAATGAAAAAAATTCATTCTTTTACCAAGAACAAAAAATAGTTTTCTTACAAAAGAAAGATTATCTGACTATGCTATTAAAAGAAAAGGACTATGATCCAAGAATCTTTATACAAGCCAATATAATACTCAAATGTTAAGGAAAAAGCACAATGGTTTTTAACATTCAAGGATTCAAAACTATGCCACCCATGTACTGATATCTTATCTGAAGAAAATACTCAAGAAAGTACTCTTAACCTCATAAAAATTCAATCAGAAGCAAATCTCTTCTTTCCAAGAAGAGGAAGAAGAAAAATACAATAAACAGTGTTAAGCAACTTGTTTTAATTTATATGATGACAATTCTATAACCAAGACTTGGAATGAAAGTTATAAGACATAGTTCTTAAAATGAAATATATATATAAAATTATATACTTGAATATATGTGTACATATCTCTATTTATAATAAAAGTTTAATAAAAATCTGCAACTAAAACTTTTCAACTACTGAGGCAAAACCCAGGAATTATGGAGGGAAGAAAGCAGAAGGAGGAAGAATGAAAGGAGTCTAAAAGTCTCTAGAAGAAGTAGAGGGAGGAGGAATTCTGAGGTAACATGGGCAAACAGGCTGTCCTAGGAGAGCTGTCATCAATATTAAACTTGATATACTAATCGAGAAATATTATTTTACATATCATTGTGAACAGAATAAGAGTTCCAAATTAAGTGAGAAAAAAGTAAAAAAAGCAACAACAAAGTAAACAAATAGTAAGCACAAAATAATATGAAACGATAAATCAAATGGATTACCACTATATGTTAAATAGGCTGAATTTCCTATCAAAGGAAAAAAATCCAGATTTGATTAAAATAATAAAATAGCTAAAAAAAAAAAAAAAAGACTGCAAGAATGGCAATTTAATGTTAAGAGTGAAAATCTAGACCAAAAGTGTTAATGAATAAAGAGTAATATTATATAAAAGTTAACAGGTATAATTCACAAGACAATATGCATAAGCTATATAGCAAATAAAATAAGGCATATAACATAACTGTAAGCCTTAGGGTTTAGCATGAGACTTCTAACTGTATGAAACAAATGGGAAAATATATGAAAACATGATGATAATAGAGATTTTAATACATCTCTTTTAGATTTTGATCAATCAGCCAGACTGAAAAATAAGCAAGGAGATAGATAATTTGAATAATACAAATAACAAGCTTGATTTAATAGATAACTGTGGAACTGTACAACACTATTAGCACATATTTTTCTCATATCCTCTTTGTGAACAGACTAGACATACATTTGGTACAAAAAGAACACTTTGGTATAGTTTCTCCTCAAACAGTGGTTTTATTCACTGTGTTCTTTGATTAGAATGCAATAAATCTATGGATTAACCATCCATAGATGACGTATTACTCTCCTGTACTTTCTATTGATATTTGGAGGAAAGCGACTATAAAGATGAGGAACAGAGAGAAATTGGTTCAATAGATAAAGTGGTTGATCAGGCGTCAGGCTCTATTCTATCCTCTTTCCTCAAGATAATCGAACAACCCTTCCTGTGATTTGGCCTCATTTGGCTTAAGCTAATTTGTCTTCCTTCGATGTAGTCATCCGAAAAAGGCCAATTAACTCAAAGTTCTCTTTCTCTGTTCCCACATATTCTGGCAGACATGCACGCGGAATTTATACAAACACCATTAATTATGTCATGTTGAACTGCGAAGCCTGTAAATCAATGCCGCCACCTCAGATCTATGTCGACACGTACAAGCCTAGACAAGTTAAAAAATATCATGACCCTCTCTTTCTTCCCCGGAATAGTATA
>NW_011914629.1:0-1999 GCF_000151845.1 Pteropus vampyrus | reverse complement strand
AGTGGTTAGCAGGATGGCAGATTTTTGTATAATCTTTAAAGACGAGAGACTGAACTCTTAACACTGATGTGGGAACTTAAGACACAGCCTAAATCAGCTATCAGACCAAATAAAAACTGTACCACATAGTGGTTTCCATAGCTCATAGTACATAGAATTCTCATAGAAAAATAATCTCAGCTGAAGATGTGTTTACAATTAAAAGTTACAGTTCACACAAGGAAGTGATCCATTCATTACTAGGGAGAATCAATTGATTCTACAAACAGGAGGATCAAAACCGAAATAAACTTGAGGTTATATATTAAGTAGGTCTAGAATGATTAAAGACTTCATGAATGAGGAGAGTTAGTTTGAATAAAAAATAGGCAATTTAGATTTTAAAATTAGGAGTTCCAGAAATGAAAAAATATGGTCATAAAATTAAACCTCCGTGGTAAATCAAATAGCAGATTAGATTTATGGGTGACAAGAGAGGGGAAGAGAGAGACCAATGAAAGAGAGAGAGAGAGAGAGAGAGATCCAAAAAAATATAATTGTTGTCCTGAAGGATAAAGAATTGGGAAATAAGGAAGAGACATTAAAAGACATGGAAGATAAATACAAAAATGTTCCAAAAATTTACTAGATTTTCTAAAAGAAAAGAATATGGCGATTGGTGGGAAAACGATATTATAGTTGATAATTTTAAGTATTAATTAAAGACATAAATCTTCAGACTGAAGAGTTATATAGAATTCTAAACAAGGTAAATAAAAATAAATCATTACCTAAAAACACCATAAAGTGTAGAATACCATAAATAAAGTGAAAACCTTAAAAACAACTATAGAGAAAAGATGCAGTTATTCTACTAAGAAGAGAATTCTCATTAGTAGTAATGAGAATTACAATTAAATATCTGCAAAGACCCAAGGAAAATAACTATTAAATATCTGCAAAGACCCAAGGAAAATAACTATAAACCTACAATTAGGTACCCAGCAAGCTGTTTTGGAGTAAATATGAAGACATAGAACTTCTCTCATAGAAGTTTGCTAAAATAATCCTTAAAGGAAGAGGGAAATTGAAGCCCAAGAAGGAAAGAGTGGAATAGAACTAATGGTGAGCCAAGGTGTTAGAAACTATGTGAGTGAATGTGAAAGGATATTGATATGAGGGAAAAGACTAATATGATAAAGGGTAGAAAACAGAGTGGAGCTGCAATACTCCACCACAGTAATGTGAATGAGTAGAGTTCAAGTGCTTTTGGGTGTATCTAAAATTTTTCTATACTTTGTTAAGAAAGCATGGTAAAAATTTAAGTTTTTAATTTTTTTGCTTGGGGGATGGTCATGGGAAAGGCATCTGAATTAGTTTTCTATTTTCAAAATAATATGACAAATAAATCCAAATATATTAATAACCATAATTAATATAAACAAATATATTTTCCAGCTGATATTTACATTGGCTTAAAAAATTCCAGTTATATACTCTCTCAAAAAACAGACCTTAAATATAAAGGTACCTGCTGATATAGTAGTTTTGGTTCCTTTTTAATCTCTTGAGAGGCCTAATGAAGTCTTTAAAACTTCCTTCTCATGATAGATATCAAAAGTCACATGCATATATTCTGGAGTATTGAGTTCCTTCCGTGACTAAGAAGTAACAACAATCAAACATGACTGGATGTAGGAATCTAAGTATTTTAACAATTTATAATATCAAGTTGAAGAACTGCTGATCCGTGTTTGTCAGAGGATTAGTTTTCACAGATGGCTGAAAATAAAGCACATGAAAGGACATACATATATCTTTTTAGAACAACATAGACACATACAACAGCATATAGTATACTTATTTTAATTATGAAGTTTTACCACACACATAATTAATGATAAAATAGAAATTTTAAAAGTATGAAAGCCTTAATCAGCTGTGATAATGCTATGACATAAATCTATTTTCCTTGTTTTCCCTAAATCAATTTTTCCATGTTATTGGGCTGTCGATATGA
>NW_011914628.1:0-1703 GCF_000151845.1 Pteropus vampyrus | reverse complement strand
CAAGACAGGTGTCAGGACAATATGAGATAATATACATAAAGAGCTTATAATGGTGCTTGGCATGTAGAAAGTCCTCAGTGCATGACAGTCATCACTATTATGATCCATGGACTGTCAAGTGGGCCTTGGGGAACTCTCCCCCATCTACTCACTCCCCTTCTATTCTTTGTCTCACTAGTTCATCTCCAGTTTCTTCTCTAGTCTATGTCAACAGATTTACTATAACCCTGCCACCAAATCTCCAATCTCTATCCCTGGCCCCCTCTCCTAAACCACAGATCAGTTCATGGCTGTTCCTCTTCAGAAACCAAATCTGTGTGTCCATCTGGCTATAAGCAAGGCCTAAATTTATTAGCCTGCCGTCTAAGGTCTTCTACGATGTGGCTTCATCCTGACTCTCTCGCCTGCTGTTTATAAAATGTAGCTTCAAGAACACTCGTTCCATAGAGATTGCTTCAAGCTGGTGCTAAAACACACGGGTGCCATCATCAAGTAAATCTGGAAAACTAGTTAACCTGATTTTTTCTCTTGCGGTGCTTTTCAGAACGCTGCACATGTTCATGTGCCTGTGGCCACTGGAATGGAACACAGAGCACATATGCGCAGAGCTGGCTGACCAGGGAGCATCTCAGGGAACACGTCTGGGGGAACGCCGCTCACTAGCTTTATCGCCCAGTACTTGTGGACAGATTCTTTGTTTGGTCAACTTACCATGCTTCCTGGTTTTTGTTCTTTCTATCCGTACAGTAAAGAGTGGTCTACCTCACCGTCTGCCCTGTCATCCCCTAACAGGCAATAAGACACACACCCCGCTCCTCTGCAAAGCCTCCCAGTTTCTCAAACCAGAGTTAATAACCCTCCTGTTGTGTTTCTCTGCTCTCATTCAACTAACATTTCTGCCTTCTGTTTTGTTTCAGTTAGTCGTTGGTATATGTTTCTGTCACTAAATTGTGATAGACTACTGATGCAGGTCAGTATCTAACAAGGACTCCAAAAGCAAAGGTACAAAAGGGAACAAATCTTTTTTTTTTTTTTTTTACTAATGATTGAATTCAAAACTGCACAAGATTACTCTCGCCTTACATTTGAGTGAGAATTCAAGTTCTGAAACAATGAGATATTGGCTTACCTTAAAAAAAACCTGAAAAAAATAAAGTAAAATTAAAATACCTGTCAGAGGTCATAAAGGAATCTAGCGAGACATTTCAGGCCCAAAACAAGCAGAGAAACTATAGGTCCTTTCGTTGACTGTATTAGGGTTCTCCAGAGAAACAGAACCAATAGGATGAATAACACACACACACACACACACACACACACACACACAATTTATTTAGTTAATTTGTATGTAATTTATGTATGTATGTGTGTGTATGTATAGATATCTATATGCATATATATAGATATATATATTTATTATAAGGAATCAGCGCACAGGATTACGGGGCCTAAGAAGTCCCACTCTCTGTCACTTGCAAGCCGGAGATGCAGAAAAGTCAGTGGTAAATGTTCCAGTGCGACCCCAAAGTCCTGAGAACCCAGGAACGTCAGTGGGTGTAAGTCCCAGCCCAAGGGCAAGAGAAGACCCACGTCTCAGCCTCGAACGGGCAGAGAGAGGCAGAGGCACATGGCCCTCGGTGCTTTGGGTTCTGTTCATTCCTCAGTGGACGGGAATGATGCCCGGCCTACTACTGGGGAGGGGC
>NW_011914627.1:0-1140 GCF_000151845.1 Pteropus vampyrus | reverse complement strand
ATGATCGGTTTGCTGAGAACAGATGGTGGTTCCAACCCTGGTCGATGTCTCTGCTTGGGCTGAAGAGCAGTAGATGAGGTGGTTTGGCCAGAAATGGTGAGTCGGCCAGAGATGAGGTGGGAAACTAGAAAAAGCTCTGAGGCAGGAGACTCAGGAAAACACCAGGAAGGTGGACATGGAAAAGCAGAGATGAGAGATGAGGAGGAGAGCCACATGCAAGAGGAACACAGATTTTTATCCATCAAATGTCAATGTTACACACAATTTATGGGCTGGACCTTATCTGATGCAAACTGCCGACTGATGCCATTATGCTGGAATTCTGTGGCAAAGCACTTTTTTCTACTGAGTGGCTGTTTTGTGCTGGGCACTTTGTATGCATTATCTTATTTAATCTTTACAACAAACCCATGATGTTGCTATTATTTTTCTAGTTTTCAGAAGTGATAATATTGAAACTCAGATTATTAAATAGCTTTCCTAGGATCAGAATATTAAACTGAAAAGTGGTGAAACTACAATTCTGATTGTAGTCTTTCAGACTCTAAATTTCATAAACAATCCATTACACATCTGTGTTTTGAATGATTGAATAAAGAATGAATAAATAAATGTATAGTTTAACTGGCTTTCTTGATATCATATAGAAATAAATTATCTTATCCCTTGAATAACACATTTAGAAGTAATTTTCAGACCTGTACTTATAAAGACGGAGAGGGGTCTATAATCGATATGTGACATTGGTATTACAGGCTGTCTAAAAGGAAGAGCACAGAACATTCTATCCTTTCTTGTCTGAGAATTTGGCCAAGCGGGGCCTGGGGAGTTGAAAAAGGGTGGGAAGGTGGTGTTTTCAGAGACCACCCATATGTAAATGCTCACTATTCTAAATTCTTTCTTTTCTCATTCTGGGAATTGGTGGCAAAAATCGCCCCCTTCAGCATTGAGCTGACAAGCTGGGCAAATGAGATAAGTCACATCAACTTGCATCACTAGCTTTATCTCATGGTTAGTCATGCATGCTTGCTGTATGAATAGTTTTTGAAGAAGAATTCATGACCACAGGGCCTGACTAACGAGTAAAGTTTGCAGACAGTGAGTGGTCCAGGTGCTGCAATCAAGGAGTCTCTTATCTGG
>NW_011914626.1:0-1535 GCF_000151845.1 Pteropus vampyrus | reverse complement strand
CCAGTCAACATACAGCAAGGCAAAGGTGAATGCTTTCCAGGAAGGAAAGAAATCGATCTCATGATAAGTTGCTGATCTGGGATCTTTTGGGCAGTATTCTTGGAGACATATATTCTTATTTTCTTTGAAATTATACCTAAGAACAGAATTACTGAGTCACATTAGTGAGTATATGTTTAACTTAATAAGAAATAATTATTTTAAAATATCACTAGCAATATATGGAAGTTCCAGTTGCTTCATACCTGTATTCATTAGGGCAACAATAACAAAATACTACAAACTGGAAACTGTTCTTTAAAACAGCAGAATTTTACTGTCTCACAGTTCTAGAGGCTAAAAGTCCAAAATCAAGATATTGGGTCTTAGCAGTTGAATTATGATTTGCTTAGACATAGTATTCTTTATATTTATCTTTTTATTAGTTCTCTACTAAGCTGCTTGGATTTGTGGGTTGATGTAGTTCCACTAAATTAAGGAAAATGTTGTATCTTTTTTTAAAAAAAGAAAAATTCTACTTATACTCTTTTTTTTTTCTGGTACCCCAGATACACATATGTCAATCAACTTGTTATCCCACATATCACTACAGTTTGGCTAATTTTTTCAATTATTTTTCTTTTGTTCTTCAGTTGGAATCGTTTCTATCCACTTGTCTTAAAACTGACTAGTCCTTTCTTCTGCAGTGTCTAATCTTTTAACATCTGTACAATTATATATATATTTTTGATATTGTATTTTTTAGCTCTAGAATTTTAAGTTGGTTCTTCTATAGGTTCCATTTCTCTTCTAAGATTCCCTGTTGACTCATTCTGCTCATATTTTATTAATCTTTTAACAAATTTATTACAGCTGTTTTAAAATCCCTGGCTCAATTCTAACTTATGAGTCTACTGTGGGTTTGCTTCTCTTAACTATGTTTTCTCTTTGATTGATAGTTTATATTTTCCTGCTTCTCTAAATATCTAGTAATATTTTATTTCATCCTTGATATTGGGATGATACTTTATAGAGATTCTGTATTTTTGTATCTTCTCTCTAGAGAAAGTTAAGTTTGTAATGGGAAGCAATTAAGCTATTGGTGGATCACATTAATATTAAATGGAGGCTTGTTTTAAGTTTTTTTTTTTTTTTACAGTGGATTTATTTCTATTTTACATTGAATTTTAGAATGGAACTCCATGTCCTGAGCATTATTTATAAGGTAGGGCTTGTCTGAAATTTTAATGAAGAGTCTAAGATATTTACCAAACCTTTCTAACTTAACAGGACTTGAACTTCAAACTCTTTCTTCCCAGCTCCATGCAGCTACTTAAATGTCTACCTCATAGCTGCTACTTTTTGCTAGACTTCTTGGATTCTCACTCTGTGCATTTACAGTTTGGCAGTCACTAAAGGAATTTAGGAAAATGTGAATGCAGAATGTGGTATACAACAATTAATACAAAAGTTATATACCTTATCACTCAGAATAGGCCAAATTTTTCTGTAATAAACAACCATAAAGTCTCAGTTTAAAAGCAGCAAGAATTAAA
>NW_011914625.1:0-1688 GCF_000151845.1 Pteropus vampyrus | reverse complement strand
GTGGAGTGTGTCATTATTTTGTTCGCTCCTATTAAGTGCCAGGTGGTGGCGATTCTTTGGTAGACATAAGGCCAAGAAGGAATCAGTTATCAGTTTTACCTATCTGAACTAAAATGCTGCCCGCCCACCACTCATTCATTACAAAATTTAATAAGTACTTATCTCTGTGCTTGGTGTTGTGCTGGGCTCTAGTAATAATAAAAAAAAAAAAAAAAATTTACAGAGGCCAAAGCTCTTCATGAATGCAGACAGGTAATGTAACTATCATTTATTGAGCACTTACTAAGTGTTAAATACTCTTACCTGCATTGTCTTATGTAATCTATACCACCTTACTACCAGGTAGATAATATGATTGACCCTCTAATTACAGTTAATGAGTGGAAGAGCCAGCATTTAAACCCAGATACTCTTAAACACTACACAAAACAAGTCTGATGAATTGCAGTGTGTTGAGTGCTTATGATGTGTCAGGCAGTTTTTGAAACAGTTTATGTGTATTCATTTGCTTAATCTTTCCAACCACCAGTGAGGTATATGTACTATTATTATTTTAATATAGGGGAGAATATGGAAGGGCAAAGACAAAATGACTTCTGAAGGCCACCTCCTAATGACAGCTGAGCCAGAAGTCAAAACCAAGCAGGCTATAAGTGGTTATAGTGGGAGGAAGTGGGTTTTGTTTTGTTTTTTTTCTTTTTGGAGGTGAGTGATATGTCAGGAAAGATTCAGAGAAGTGACCCTTATGCTGAGTGTCCGGTGTATCCTTTGTATCCTGGTTGTGTTCCTGTCTGGTACACCTACGCTTAATTTATTGAAGAAGCTCAAAGGGTGCCCAGAAAATGTTTTAAAATGGAGATAAAGCTGTCTAATATTGTGCCTCAGACCTTCCCAAATAAATATTTTAAATTGCCTGCTTTTTATGGGAGTAGCTTCCCCTATCAGAGCATGTTTTGTTGGAGCAATTAGGAAAGTTACAGTTCCAAAGTGGGTGAAAATCAATCGATACCTGAATTTGCTTCATTTCTTTTTTATGATCATTTGTTAGGCTGGGATTTCAGCTTACTCATCGATAAAATGGGGTTAATAATAACTCTACCATCTTTTCTTGTGAGATCTGAGTACCTTGAGGTCTTAGGCAGCAAGGTGTTGGAAGCTCATTACTTGTAAATTAGCATGTAAAGCATCCTGCTTTGAAAGTTGTTCCTCATGTGCTCAGCTCAGGCAGGAACAGATTTTTAGGGCTGGAGCCTTCCTGAGCCAGAAACAGTTTCTTTCACTCCATACTGCTTACCAGAGTCTTGCATTACAGTTGAATGCATTTCTGCCTGCCACACTAGATTATGTGCTCCTGAAGCCGGACACTGCCCTGCTCATCTTTGCTTCTGATTTTGAGCCTGCACAACAGCACATGCCAATCGAATCAAACTAATGGGATGCCAGGTTAATGCTGAGATGAAAGGTGATGGGTTTAGTTTTGGCTTTACTCTCCGAGATGGAAAAGGAACATGTTGCATAGACTTGGAAAGCAAAGGCTTGAAGGCCTCTGGGGAAGAGGTGGGGCAGGAGAATGAGGGAACTGGGTAAGGATCTGCTGACAGCCCAGGAGATAGGGAATGTGGAAACTCAGGTTGAAATAGGAAGATAAGCCAGAAATAAGACAAGGATGAGCTTCAGGAGCTGGGTGA
>NW_011914624.1:0-1617 GCF_000151845.1 Pteropus vampyrus | reverse complement strand
TCATATGAGTTGCATAAAAGGCACTTCTTTCAACTCATTTTAATTTATCGTTTTTCACTAAGCATTTCTCAGGAACTTGCCTGCTGGAGTCACGAGGAAGAGTTACTTTCACTTGTCCCCTCCCACTCTACTTTGATCTGATATATATACCGTCAACAACAACTAATTTCACAGCTCAGTTATTTAATCCTTAAAAAAAAAAAAAAGACATTTCCTCAAAATCAGATGATAAGAATGAGCTGGGGAAGCTGTACTAAAAAAAATGCATAGCTTTAAAAATGATATTTATGTAAGCTGTATTTATGAATTCCAGCAATTTAGTGAGACATATACTAATAAATTTTCTCTAAACACTGAAAAAAAGGGGATAACTTATAGATTCCTATTGCTAATAATATAACACCAACATATTATTTCAATTATGCAGTTGAAGCCTAGAAAGGGAAGATTATGATATATGGGATAATAGATGGTCATCAATTGACTGTAATACCATAATTCAGAAGACGGCCACAGCACTTGAGTAGTTTATGACCTGCAGCAGGAATCCCCAAGTGCATTCATACCTTTAATGGGAAGCCATTACAGTTATGGAACTAAAGATATTTATTTAAATCAAAGACTTTCAATACCATACCTGAAACTGCAATACTACATATTTTAGCATCTGCCTCATGAGAGTTACGTTTTTTTATTCAAATAATAATTCAGTGTAGCGTCTTTAAAGCTACGTTTTAAAAATGTGATTGAGATCGATGTTTATCAAAATCTATCCAGAGCGATAATCAAGGGTGGAGGTAGGAAAATGACAAGAGAAGGAACAACTTTAACTTTTTCATTGAGGTGGTATTAATGGTTGGTTAATCCCACGTTTGATCATATTTATAAAAATCCCAAAGGACAAACAGCTTGGTATTTTCTCTGTTATACAGTGCTGTTAAAAGGATGTGCTCCCAAAGACCATATATTTTATTACTATTTAAGCACAGAGATATGTAGAATCTTTTTTTTTTTTTTTTTTTTGCTGTTTGTATTACATTATGCTGCCCTTATGAACCTCTTCTCTGCAGACCTATTCAATTTTGGGGAACTAGGTTTTCGGCTTATCATACCTAGTATGTAAAATATTAATGCCCCACACTTGTTTTTAAATTCACATATTTTAAGCTTTATAAATGTCCCCGTAGTGTTTATAAACTGTGAAAATATATTTCTAGGACATGTCATATTAATGAATTTTTTAATTTAGTGAGTGTTCACCAGGGCCATGCATTTTGTACACATTGTATTATACTTAAACAGTACCTATGTCAGGTATTATACAAATTACAGATGAGAAAATTGAGCTTGAGGAAGGTGAAGCAATTTGTCTGACAGCAAAATGAAGACAAAACCCAAAGCTGTCTAGTTTCAAAGAACATGATCTGAATCACTCTACTTTTGACTCCACTTTGGGAATCCTTGCAAACCTTGGGATCATACAGATTGATTTCAAGAAAACCCAACAAGAGAAAAGAGAGAATGATATAACAGAGAAGACTGTGTCAGCATTGCCCTGAGACACTCATATATAATAATCTCTGGAGCTGCTGTCTCACGTGTCATTCCTACCTACTG
>NW_011914623.1:0-2283 GCF_000151845.1 Pteropus vampyrus | reverse complement strand
TTCCACCACTTTCAAATCTCTTTATCTCTTTACTGGATAATTTTCCTTCTGCAATGCATATCATCCATTTTAATACATGGCTATTTATGATGCTATCTCCCTCCACTGGAATGTAAGCTCTTTGAGGGCAGGTGTTGTTGACTGTATTGTTCACTATGGTATCCCCAGTACATAGGACAGGGCTGCCACATGTAGGTGCTAAACAGATTATTGTCGTATAAATAACTGAACTTTACTTGTGGCTGGCTTGCAGTTATCTGACTTACATTTGTCCCAATTGAAGACTTTTCAATTCTCTCTTCATTTTGTTTTTTCTTTATTATTATCTCAGAAGCAAATAGTTCAAACAGTATTTCTTTATGATTTATTATCAGTTTTATTTTTAATATTGTTGGATAACTAACAATTACTCATAAAAATAGGAATAGAAAATTTAAACTCATTCATGATGATAAAACTAACAAATACCTACAAATTTTTTTTTGGTAATGAAGCATATCACATGAGCAACTGTCATGAGATCCTTTTGAATTAACGCAAAATACACAATCTAATCAAAAGTGATGAAATATTAGTCCTAGAGTCAATATTTATGATAACTTATGTAGCTATCGTTACAGACTTATGTTTTTACACATTAACTGATTTTGTTAGAATTTGTAAAATCTTGTCATTAAAACAAATGTAAATAACAGATGAGACATTCCTATGTCTAATATTCCACAGGCCTGTAGTGAGACTGCAACCTAACATGCAATGGATTTGAAGAATCAATTCGCATCATTATCCACGCTTAATCAGGACATTCACAGAACCTGTGAGTGCATGCTAGACATGTTAGAGCAAATGATCTTCATCACAGCTTCTGATAGTCACACTATGAAACAGCTTGTTTCAACCAAACCATAATGCACTTTGTCAATCAAGTGAAGTGAAAATACAATGGTTAAATTCCATGTGAACCAGGAAAAAAAATATACCTTGCACTGTAATCTCTGGATTCTGATTGCTAAAGTTCAAAGAAATGAGTTCTGTGAACAGGAAAATAATCTGCAGAGTTAAAAATAACTTTAACCATAATTTATTTAATATTAATTTTATTATTCTAATTATATATGAAGACCTTCAGTTAATGATTGTCTTCTTATTTACTTTTAAGAAATACTAAAATTCATTGCCTACTCCCTACTTCTAGAAAGCTGTTGCTGTCATTTTGTTCTGTGTCATTATCTGTTATTCCTTCAGGGGGAACCGTGTTTAATGCATCTGCTCTACTTTTAGTTATGAAGTGGTGGGGAAAATTAACAATGATAATATTTTTATTACAAAACATTTCTGACATATACATGTTTCTGAATTTAATAGATTTTGTATGTATTTTGCTTAAGTTCCACATAGGCTTTCTCAATTTTTATAGTATATTAATATACTATAACATTCTATACTATATACTATATACTATATATATAGTATATATAATATACTATAACATAGTATATAGTATATAATATACTATATAGTATATTAATATACTATAACATTCGTGTTATATGATTAATGCATTTTTAAAATATGTTTAAAATGTTTTGAAATTCAAAATGCAATTTAAAGATTATATAACCTTTGAAATGCACTTTTTGAAATGGCAATGCTATACATTGAATTTTGCTTTTAAGCAAGCTGAAGGTCTTGCTATACTTTTAGAAAAATTATAATTTATAATATAAATCAAAAGGTAGAGTACTATCTAGACCCTTAAGATTTGCCCAACAAAAGATGAACAATAATAAGGAATTTTTATATATCTTATGCCTTGTTTGCTTTAAAAAACAACTGTCCTTTCAACAAAATACTTACAAAAAGGAAGGTATACATTTCATATATCTGCATTCCTGACCATTTTTTGTTTTAGAAAAGTTAGATAATATTCTTTTATTATTATAATTAGTGTTCTAATTTTTATAATTATTATAGTAAGATAAACTTCTTAGCTTAACATAAAAATGTCTTAAGCAAAACAAATATTTGTAATGATATATTTCTAAAATAAGTAAACTGGATTTTATAAATAGTTAAAAAAAATACTCTATTACATTAACTAATATAAAATCTTGTTTTTTTCCCTCCATTTATAAATTCAAAACCTGATGGCTATAAACTGAATGTTTTTGTAGTCAGTAGTAGCTGCCTGGCATACAATCCTTTATAACATGTGTATGAATATGTATTATTAAATGGAGAGTGAAGGTGTGTCTTTCTAAGCATATTTTACAAACCTCATGA
>NW_011914622.1:0-1965 GCF_000151845.1 Pteropus vampyrus | reverse complement strand
CCAGCCCAAACCTTGAGGCAAAAGAATGACAGAGTTTTTTCTACCTATCTGAAAGGAGAAGGAAGGAAAAGATAAAGGGAGAGCAATGCCATTTAAAAGTAATTTTAGTATATTTGGCTGCTGTACTACATGATCTTATCAAATCTCACCTTTCAAGGTAGGTATTATATTTCCTATTTTAATGACAAAGAAACCAGGGTGTAGAGAAACCAAGTAACTTGCTCAAAGTCACACAGCTAATGTGTTTATGGCAAAGCCAAGATTTAAAATTAAGTAAGTTTCCACTCCATAAAGGTTTTATTCATCCACATTATCCTTTCCCATGGGCAAAAAGGATGTTCAGAATTTTCTAAGCACTGAGTACAATGACCAGAATAGATGATCCATTCTATAGCCCAACTTATGTGACACTCCATCCACCCAAAGTCAGAAGAGGTTTGATAGCACTTTATTCTATTCCTCTTGTCATTGTTGCTGGCCAAGGAGGCCACCTGCTCCTCAGGGAAGAGTTTCTACACACCTGAGGAAGCAGATAGCAGATAGCAAACATCACCAGCGTTATTCCCCTCGACTGAATTTCGATACACATAGCCAGGCTGGGGATCTAAAAATTGTAAAGCAGAAGTCTGTGTGGAGCCTTTTAGTATTTTCTTACACAGTCAGTGATGGAAAACTCTGTTAACAACTCAACTAAAAGCTTATGGCTGTGAAAAGTCTCCTCTATGGATTCTACTAGAAAAGATTCTCTGCTGAATACGGTCTGGATGCCTGAGCCTAGTGTTTTTTGGTGAGAAAATTACTGCAAGTCATGTTGCCATCTGTGATCTCACGGGTAGAATTGTCTGCTGGAAGACACAGTGGTTATCAATCAACCTGCACCATCCAACAGGCCTCCGGAGTTTCAGGGGTGTTGTTACAGAAGAAACGGGAAAGAGGCTGGGGTCTCCTCAGAATCTAAAAGCAAAATATAAAGAATTAGTAAGAAAGTTTCTAAAACTTAATAGAGATCCTCTCCGTAGATACAAGTTTAGAACACAGTAGAGATATAGGTTATTCAACTGGAAAAGTTCTAAACGTTTTCCTACCATAAGGCTTTTTGAGGGAGCGAGTACTCAGTAAACATTTTTTCTGTCTCCATGCCTCTCTTTCTTTCCTCTCCCTACCTCTTCTCTTTTGCCCCCTGCTCCTTCCTTCGTCATTATCTTTTCCATTCCTTTCCCTCCACTTCCCCTCTTTCCTCCATTTCTCTTTATTTCCCCTCCCCTATCTCTCCCTTCTTCCTTTCTACCATTTGTTAAGTTCTGAGTCAAGTGATGCCAAAATAGAATGTTAGAAAATTTTTTCAGAACTTCTATTTATATTTATTTTATTTTATCAGTTGTATTTGTCAACTTGTCATGTGAGTAAATTAGGGATATGTTATTAAAAATATATTGCTAATGAAGTAAAGAAATTCTATAGACTGCTGCTCTCAAATGTCTCTGTTTTCATCTTCGATTGCATCCTTTCCATTGATGGATTATATTTTTTTTATGGTTCTTTCCGAATGTATTACTGTTGGTAAATGAATATCTAGCATGCTACTTTAGGAACTAACTTTATAACTGTTTCAGTAAGGGGCAAGGACTATGACCTTCTTTTGGCAAGTCCTTTATTGCTGCCACCAGAGACAGAAGATTGAGTTGTATAAGCCATGGATACTGGTAGAGACTGGTTCTATGCACTGTCACAAAGGATTCTTGTAATAATTAAGTGCAGTAATGGGCATGGAATTGAGAATGAAAGAAGGGGTAGCTGTTACCAACATTATTAATATTATGCGCAATGTGTGGCATAAAGATTTGGACTCAAATCAACCTCTTCAAATCCCAGCTGTCACTTGCTAGCTGTGTAAACTGGGCAAATAACTTTATTCTATTTGAGCCTTTTTTCTTTTCTGTAAAATAAGATCAATAATACCCATGA
>NW_011914621.1:0-2174 GCF_000151845.1 Pteropus vampyrus | reverse complement strand
TCCCATTTTGTTTAGTTCTTTTTTTTCTGAAGCTATGTTCTGTTCTTTTCATTTGGAACATGTTTCTTTGTCTCTCCAGTTTTGGCTGCCTCCCTGTGTTTGTTTCTATGTATTAGGTAGGGCTGCTATGTCTTCCCAGCTTGGTGGAGTGGCCTGATGTAGTAGGTGTCCTGTGGGACCCAGTGGTGCAGTATCCCTGATTATCTGAGCTGAGTGATCCAGATGTGTCCCTTGTGTGGATTGAATGTGCCCTCCTATTGTAGTTGAGTCTTTATTATTATTTGCATGTCAGTGATAAGGATTGACTCTCAGGCCGATTGGTTATGACTGGCCATGACTGCAGTGGAGGAGCTGTTATGGAGTGGTTGACCCTACGGATCAGGATTCACTTAGCAGGGCTCTGCTGCCTGCTCAGTCTGTCCTTTAGGTATATCATTTGTGGAGGTGGTTGGATGATAAAGCAGATCCGTTTTTTTTTTTCTTAACAGGAAATTCTTTTTTTGTTTACAGAAGAAATTTTGTTTTCTTGTTTCTAAACTGCATTACCTACAATCTCTGAAATATAGGCAAAGAAAGAAGAAAATATAGAACACTCATAAAATTAATCACCTAGAGGATAATTATTGTTAACATCTTGGTGTATTGAGCCTATCTGATATCTTAGGTCCAGATAACTGCATTGGTGATTTTTATTATCAGTATTATATGTAAACTCTGTTTCTAAAATATATACCTGGAAACTGAAAAAAACACTTATAATGAAATGCTAATCATTTTCGGTTAAGATGATTTTCTATGGACCACAAAAACTGTTATTATAAGCTTTCTTTTAATTCTCCTCATTCCCCCTGCCCTGAATAAAAGAGAGAGAGAAAACAGACCTAATAACTAAGAGTTATGGTTGTAGTCAGAATAGACACCTCTGAACATTGTCTCCTTCCATGCTGCACTCCTTCTTTCTCTGGCGTTCTCTAGCAGTGAGTCTATGGTGTACGTGTGTCTGTGCTTTGCTGACTGGTGTGATTAATCTAATATTAGTCTACACTACCACACAGCCCACTGCCTGGAGTCAAGGGAGCAGAAGTCTTTGAGGCTCCATGTAGGCAGAGCCTGTCTCTTGAACATGCTGCACTCTAGGACTGAGCACAGTGCCTGGCACATAGTCGCCCTAGTAAATATTTTGTCATTTGTATGAATAAACGGTTCCACCACTGCCATTAGCAGCTATGTGACTTTGGGCCAATCAGTTAAATTCTCTGGATACCCTGAATGCCCTTCCAGTTAAAATATTTTATAATTCCAGGCTTTCTCTTCTGAGATTTTGATTCTGACACTATGTGGTCATTTACCTGATGACAAATTTTCACCATTGCTATCACCTTAAAAGTATAAAAAACTAGCAGCTGCTTTCTATTCACTTTTTCATCAATAGGAAATAATTTTCCAACTGATTATTTTCTTAGCTATCTGCCTCTTTTATTAGACATCTATGTTTGTTGAATAGATTGGTTAATGAACTAATTAAAAGAGACAGTGAGCCTGGGGTGGGGCCCTGAGTGAAACTAGATGTCTCCCTTTGCTGGTTAGCTCACTGGCGCCAAGAGCAATTCCAATCTGTGGGCTTCCTTAAACATCTTTCACTGTAAAACATTATGTTTCCTATAAGCAAGAATTATGGTTTCTTCATGAAAAACTATTTAACAAATGCCTTAAATTTAAAGGCACTGCTTCTTAATATACCTGGGCTGCTGCACAGAACAACTGTGAATTTTATTAGCTTTGATGATGCAGGGGAAGGTGATGCTCTGAAGACATGTTCTGCTTTTCATCAGAAGCTCCTGATTGTCTTTGCAGTGGGTGGCTGTATACTACTCTTCACTGGCATCAAAGCACAGGCATCTTGCCCTGTGTTCCATTCTGTAGGACTAGAGCACTAGTACCCTTTTCCATGTTTCTCTTTCCATTGACTCCCAAGAAATGTTCCTGGCCAAATGATAACAAGGCAACAGAACAAATAGTTGGTACTTCATCAGCTTTCCCAGGCAGAGACTGCTTTCAAAGAGCTCTGTCACTGGGTACTTTCTGGGTACTGTGGTGAGATCCCAGGGTCCTCTAGTAATCCACTGCTGAATGCTGCAGTTAGCATAAACCACTCACCTTCCCACGTATACTTA
>NW_011914620.1:0-1082 GCF_000151845.1 Pteropus vampyrus | reverse complement strand
AATTTAACTTTAATCATGAATTACAGTTAGTCTCTCCAATAATTTTCCTAATTACGTCTCTCCCCTTAGGCAGTGCTATATGCACGGTGGGTAAAAACACATTGACTGAGTTTATCTCATTAATACTGTTAAAATACTTGACCTGTTTATACAAATGTAGAAATTGGCTTAGTGAACCTTCTACTTGATTCTACAATAGGGTAGGTAAAGATGGTGACTGAAGAAAAGGAAGAATACTCAAGGATATTGCTCCAAACTTCGAAAAAAAGATGGATTGAGAATTTGATCTGTATCTTCAGAGAGAGAAAAGGGCTGAAAACATCTATTAAATGCACTTGTAGAGGGAAATCACTTAAAATTTGTCTATAGCTGAAAGAAAACACAACCATAATTAGCATTTATGTGGCAATTGGTACTTTTAAATTGTTTTCACATATATGATGTCATGTCATTCATCCAAAAACATGAAATTGGTTGATTACAGAGCTTGATTATTTAGTGATTGTTCAAGATCTCACAGATGGAAACTCATGCATTCTATCACCAAATGGCCATACTCTTTCTACTACTGCAATGAGTAGGCACTTATGGTCTCACAATAAGAAATTAGAAAAGTAAGGAGGGGATTAAATAGAGAGTAGACCCTAGTGAGGGTTAAGTAGAAAACTGGTATTTTAGAACATCCTACATGCTGCAGAGAGAGACTGTCCATTCTCAAAGAAGGCTGGGCTGGGCCCAATAGAAGCACTAACTTTATTCCAGGGTGTGAAGGGGTGCACTGCTAGATCGAAACAAGTTTCAGAAATAAGGCTTTTAAGGTGAATATGTGCTAGCACTGGCCTTTTAGAGTGTGCCCAGGAGAAGTATATAGTAGATGTTAAAGTGGCTTGTGCAGAGACATTGTCGTTCAAGCAGTAACTAAATATTTCTTTAGGTCAATAATTTTCTAACTTTTTTTTTGAGTAGTGTAAATTTTTTTTTTTTTCAAATAATCAAAGGGAGAGTTTCATGGGGTAAAGTAATTATGAGGTTTGGGATTTGGGAAACTGCTGAAAAGCATGGACTTTATTCTGTAACTGTGA
>NW_011914619.1:0-1483 GCF_000151845.1 Pteropus vampyrus | reverse complement strand
CATCATGCTTTAAAGTACACAATTCTTATCAGCATACAGAAGGCACTGTCTGTAACTTGATTCTAGATTGGGGATATATGCAACGTACACATGAACTTCATAGAATGACTAGTGGCTATGAGGAAAATTATGTGAAGAAAAATCTTGTGGCCTCCTCTGACATCACTGAGAGAGATCTCTGTGAGGTTTGCTATGAACACAGCACAGCAGGAGAAGGAACTCATTCACAGAGTGTCTGTTCTTATTATATACATCACTATCTCTTCTTAAAACCTCAAGACTGCCAAAATCACTACTATACATGATTCTCTGCACACGTGTGTTACCATTTAATTCTCTATCATCTCTCTCAAAAATGTAGCTTAATGCTTTTATGAATCCAGTTCTGAAAAATGTCCTTACTAACCCAGAAACCTTTTCACTGGAATTTCCATATACTTCATTCTCATTTTTGGCCCGAGGACCACAGCTCAAATCCCACTATTCATAAGGGTGAAGTAATTGATTTATCTGATTATGAGCTCTGGTTAAGTAGAGACTTCTATAATCACTGAGGTGAGCTCCTCTCATTTCATCCCCTGATGGCTACAAGACCTGGCTTGGAAGCTGACCTAAAGAACCATGAGGAAGAATTAGCTGTGCTTCTAAAAGTATTAACCTGTCAACATAAAAACCTTTTCTGCATTGGAAATATATATGTGTGTGACATAGTACATATGCCTTAATATTAAAGATTTAGATAGATGATAGATAGATGAGAGATGGATGGATAGATAGATGATAGATAGATAGATAGATAGATAGATAGATAGATAGATAGATAGATAGATAGATAGATAGATGATAGATGATAGATAGATAGATAGATAGATAGATAGATAGATAGATAATAGATTAGATAGATAGATGATAGATTAGATAGATAGAATTAAATAACAAGGTATTATAGTATTGGAGTAGATAAAGCATAGAAACAGAGACATAAGGAAAGGGAGCTAATAGGAAATATCTATCATGTGTAAAATAAAAAGTCTAGATTCATTATATGTAATGTTCAATGTTTACAGTAAAGTCAGAGGTCTAGAGTGTGGTCACTGGAGCTAAACTGCTTAGGTCTGAATCCTACTTCCAGTACTTACTACTGCTATGACTTTGAGCACATTCACTCATCTCACTGCATCTCAGTTTCCTTTTCTAGAAAATGTTGATAATAATGCTACCTATCTCACAGGTTATAGAATTCTTAGAACAGTGCCTGACTCATAATAAGCATTATGTGAGTATTAGCTATTCATTTATTATATCGAATTTAGCCGGTGATTATACAGAAGTGTAATGAATTCTGATTAATTCCAAAGACTAATCTATAATGATCCAAGAGCATTCCTCAGATTTAGATAATTTATATTACTTAGTTATAATTATATTATTGTCTTATGTTATTCACTGACTATTATTCACAGGAGTAGCACTTACTATGTGC
>NW_011914618.1:0-2928 GCF_000151845.1 Pteropus vampyrus | reverse complement strand
CAAAAGTAGAGGCATGTCTGGTTCACCTTTGCATATCTCAAACAACTAGCCGGGCATAGTTAAGTACTCAGTGTTAATTAGGAAAAAAGAGGCAAGAGTACTGAGTGGGCCAGCATCTTTGGGGGCCAACCTGGTGTGCTGGCTGTGAGAGCAGCAAGTACTGGCAATATCCAGTAGGAAAACTACAGCGATGGCAAGATGCCCTTTCTGGCCAGGACTTAGTGACTCCTGGAAGGGGCCAACATCATGGGTAACTTAATCCAAGGAGAAAGGCAGAACCCAGGTTGAATATCTACTAACCTATACTTTCCCAGTCCAGATGACAATATGTCAATTGGCCCAACGACAAATATTTTCACTTACCAGGTGCCATGACTAGGGGCCACCTGAGGTCAGGAGAAGCATTTACTGAGTATCTTACATATGCCATCCCTGCAACAGATGCTTTAAGTATGTAACTCATGTCCATTGTGAAAGGGGCATTGCCTTTCCCAGTTTACAGTTGAGAAATTGAGGCTCAAAGGTGACATGACTTAATAGAGCTGACATTTGTTGAACTCTAACTCTGTGCAGTGTCAAGCACTGACCTAAGTGCTTCACATGCATCAATTCATTCGAACATCTCAACATCCCAAGATTAGGAAACTAAGGCACAGAATGGTTAAGTACCCAAGTTCACATCACAGTTAGGAAGGAGGAACTGGCATTTGCACCCAGGCATCTAGCACCAAAGCACAAACTCAGATCTGCCACATTACACCTGCCTAAGATCACACAGCTAATAAAGGGCAGAACCAGGAGTCACTAACAGGTCTTGTGACTCCAGCATCTAGCTCTTTCTTCTACACTGCCCACTCTCCCAAGAGTTAGGGCCTCACTATCTCTTTACGGCCCCTTTTTTCTCCCTTGTGGGTACTGTGACTCCTCTACTAGTGTCACCTCATCCCATGACCACTCGTGGCCACAGGCAAGGCTGACCCTATCAGTGGACAGTAGCCTTGTCCCAGGCTGGCCTCTACAGAAAGGCCACTTTAGACCTGATAATGGATCCACATAAGAAAAGTCCAGGGGTTCCTTCCACATTCACCGACTCCTATTGTTCTGAGGTCAGCAAAGGAGACACTATTTACCTGGGCCCAGCAGTTGTTTTTACAGCCATCCCAGAGCTGAGCTGAGGGCTCAAGGAGTTACAAGGCCACCTCTGCCACTCCGCAGCTGTATCAGAACCAGCTCACCACTCCACCAAGAGCCCTGGAGTGTTCCCCAAGAAGGAGGTGGTGGGTAAGAATGAAGACTATCTAAGAATTCACTGTAAGAATATGCTGGTCTCCATCTTCTCCTTTCGGAGAGTCTCTAGCCCCTTAGGGAGGTGCTGAATGAATATAGCCTAGGTGGGTCTAATCATGGCTTAATTCAGGCATGCAAACAAGACTCATCAGCCCTCCACAGAACACCACCAAGAAAGAGTACATAGGTGGCAAAGTGAGGGGCTGGGCTCTGAAGCAGGCAGGCCATTTACCAGCTGTGTGACTTTGAGCACAGCAGTTTATTACACTCAAGGTACTTGGTCTCACTTTCTTTAACCATAAAAGAGGACTAAGGGTAGTTCCTACTAACTAGGGTTGTTATGAGGATGGAGTCAATACACTGCAGAATTGTTGAAAAAAAAAAAAAAGTCTAGCATAGCACGTAGTGAACATTTCCGTAAATGGCAGCAATGATCAAACGCTCCTCGCCTCTCTCCCTTCTTCCTGAGGAGGACTTCCAGAGGTGAATCAACATTCTGACCTCTGAGAGCTCACAGTCTAGTCAGTCCATCTGGGGATATGAACACTGAATCCCACAAGTTCAAAGGCCTGGTGGATTGCATCCTTGGGGCAGACTACTTCTTTTATCAGGCATCCTCGACATGGAGATGTGCCCCATGGAGCCTGGACCTCAGGATGCTGCTGTTGCTGTCTTCTGCACCAAGAAGTTGTCCTGTACCCCATGAGCTCACAGGTATGTGCACTGTCTGACCTGGAAAGTACTTTAGGTCAGAGGTCAGCACACTTTTCTGTAAAAGGTCAGATAGTAAATATTTTAGACCTTTTTTTTTTTTCCTGCCAACTACTGGCTTACGTCATCTGTCTAACACTTCCTTCCCCATAACTCTTTGCTCCTTGGGTTTCCAAAAAGGTATTCATGGTAGCACAGAGGCCATTTCCAATATCTCTCAAAGTGTGGTAGATCTCCCTTGCCACTCCTGCTCCCTCCTTCAGATATTTGCACTCGACTTCTTCTCATCATTCAGGTCTCAGCTCAGATATTCCTCAGCGCTACCTTCCCGGCCCCGCCCCTTCACTCTATCACACCCCTCTGTTCATTCTCTGAACAGTATTTTCACAACCCTAAATTTCTGTTTTATTCGTTAACTAGTTCGCTGTGTGTCTCTCCCTCTGGAATGGGAGCTCCCCCAAGGCAGGGGCCTTGCTGTATTCCCAGGAGCCAGAATAGTCCCTGACCCAAAGAAGATGTCTCATCAAATGAGTAAATGAATTAAATCAAATCATACCTTTACCCCAAATCAGGATGAACACAGAGGCTAAATGAAATCACAACCAATATTTACTGAGACGCACTGTCTTAGGACTTTACACATCTTACCTTAACAAATGAGGCAGAAACTAATTTGTAAGATAAAAACTCTTTAATCTCCCTATTTCTGATGAGGACACTGAGGTGAAGGTCCCATTGCTCAAAGACACATATTTGGTAAGAGGGAGAACTAAGTTTCAAATCCATATCTGTCCAACTCTGGGCCCTAAGCCATTAACCACCACTTTTACTTAATTTTACCTGGTATTATATCAAGTGACTCTGTGGCCTGAGCTTTCTGTCATAAGCTGGATGTTGTCTGATACACTTGGCCATACATTTGCTCAGCAG
>NW_011914617.1:0-3737 GCF_000151845.1 Pteropus vampyrus | reverse complement strand
CAGCAGTATTAGGAAGAGGATTTAGAGGAAAAAAGTTTTAGACATGTTATATGTGAAATGATGTCCTCTGTGTCACCTGGAGTTGTCTAGTAACTGGGTGAAGATAGGATTTTGGAGGGAAGGGAAAAAAGAAATCCATATTTTTATTGAAAACCTAATATATGCCAGATATGGTATTAAGTGATTTACATGCTTTAGTTCATTTAATTTTCCTCAGACTGTATAAATTACATATTATTAACTCTACCTTACAGATAGGAAAGAAAGGTGTTTCTCAAGGTCACACAATGGCGGAGGTGGAATTTGAATCCAGATTGTGCGTGCCAAAGCCCATGTTCCTTCTAGAATCTGAGACTGCTTCTGGGCAAGATGATGGAGGTTGGGGTTGGAGAGTCTGGTTTGGGAGTCTTTAACATACAACGATGGCTCATTCTCTTCACATTTGCATTTGTGTTAAGATTGCGTCCAGGCTTTCTTGTCACAGTAATTTATAGCATCTAGTTCACCTTATATTAGATATTCCTCTTTTCTCCTTCCTCCTTCCCTCCCTGCCTCCTTCCTTTCTTTCTAAAAGCTACTCAGGTAGTAGTATCTTTTAATTACTACCTACTTTTTCTTACCATATGATTCAAAATTTGAGTTAGATTTCAGTTGGTTTAAATACTATTTCTGTGTCAGTTACAACAGTTTGCTGACATTCTCAACCAGGACAATTTAATGATAGAAGCATAACATTTTCACAGCACAGAACCAATAGCTGACCAAACTCACAGCTTAATTTAGTCTCAAGAAGATAAAAGGTTTATCCTATAAGTTAGAATTGGCATGTGCACTATAAGAACTGTAGCTGGTGATGTCATAGAGAAAGCATTTACTTGAGGTTATTTTGAAGTTTGCGAAAGCCAGAAAGCAGTCCCCATTTACTCTGATAAGAATTGACTCTCTGTGTTTCTCTGTCTCTCTTTCTCATCCCTACTTCTATCTGTCTTGATGTCTCTCTAACTCTCTCTTTAACTGGAATTCATTTTTTAAACTTTAATTCTCAAAACTAGTAAATGAAGGCTTTTTTGAGGAACATTTTATCTGACCATATTAATAAGCATGGAGGAATATCAGATAGCTCGGGTATCCTGATATTCACACATCTTTCATTAAAGTTAAGGAAAAATAACAAAAATTCTATTTATTTTGGACACAACTATTGAGTAATAAACATGATCATCCAGTAGAGGGCAGCGCTGACTTATTCATGGACACTTTCTTTAGAAGCAGAATTTAGTAGTGAAAGCTTTTTCCCTTCTATTCTCCCCTTTTCTCTCTCTCTCTCTCTCTCTCTCTCTCTCTCTCTCTCTCTCTCTCTCTCTCTCTCTCTCTCTCTCTCTCTCTCTCTCTCTCTCGTCCCACCACTCCCCCGCCCAGCGCCCCCCCTCCCCCCGCTCCGCTCTGGACTTGTGCTGGAGAAGATGATTCAGAATATCAGTGATGGAGGCTGTCCCTAACTGGTCCTCAGGCTAGTTTGTGGCTCTTATGGAGAAAAGGGTTTGGACTCCAGGATCTAGTGGATTTATATTAACTTTTGTGAGACTGAACACAAAGAACAGTACATAAGGCATGAGGGAGGGAGGTGATGCTTTCCTTCTTCAGGAAATCAGTGACAGATGGTCTTTTCAGCCTGCAGACTAGGAACCTTGGAGACAGAAACTTTGACACCAAACTTGATGCTCTTGGAATGATAGATGGAAGCGGTGAGCTTTCCACAATCGATTCTGAGGAATCAGTTATGGACAGGTGGGAGTAGAGGCAAAAGATTAAGGCAAATGACTTGCAGTTGCTGAAATTTTGCCTTGAGGGTCCTTAGGTGTCTCTGGGGACACCCAACTATAGGTGAGAGACATCGTAAGAAAAGTTATTTTGAGTTGCTGCATAGGCATTTTACAGTGTGACAACCCTGCTCACATCCACAGTCTGGACATTTAAGATAAGGACCTGAGCTTAGGATTTCTGCCCCAAGTTTCCACTTTGCTTTTCCCAGGGCACCTTTTCAAATAACCAGTTAGAGTTGAGCTCTTGAAAAGTTACTGATCTCTCCACCGCCTTATTGGTAATAGGTGCTTGCTACCCTAATCTCTATCTCCTGACTTCGGACAGGGAACTGCCCTTCCCCCAGCTCACTGTGCCTTCCTTCTAACCAACCCCCTAATACTGTAAGTAATTCTGGGATCTGTAAGTAATAAACCTTGTGACTCGACTTTTTTAGTGCAAGTGTATTGAAACTGTGCTTTCGAACAAAACAACCCTAAGGTTTTCACACCCCCAATGTGGGAGCTTGCATGCTGACAGATCTACCTGCCAACTCAGTGTGGGTGGCTTGTGCCTCCTCATTCAGCAGGTCATAATCTGCACACTTTTTTTTTTTTGCCACATGCTCAAATATTTATTAGCAAGCAGGCAAATTTTAATCTGCATATTCTTAATTTAATACGCCAGCTATGGATCTCCCAACACAGACATATTTTTTTTTGATGAGTACTTCACCATATTTTTAAAAGCAAGGTATAATTGACATATAACATTAAATTAGTTCCGTGTGTAAAACAGAATAATTCAATATTTGTATATATTGAAATCACCACAATAATTCTAATTAATATCCATCACCACTCATAGTTACAAATTTTTTCTTGTGATGAGAACTTTTAATATCTACTCTCTTAGCAACTTTCAAATACACGATACAGTTTTATTAACTATAGTCACTATGCTATCCATTATATCCATGACTTATTTATTTTATGACTGAAAGTTTGTCCCTTTTAGCCACCTTTGCCCATTTTACAAACCCCACTTCCCTGCCTCTGGAAACCACCAATCTCTTCTCTGTATCCATGAGTTTGAGTTTTTTTTTTTGTTGTTGTTTTTTTTTTTAATTTCTAAGAGTCTACGTATAAGTGAGATCGTATAGTATTTGTCTTTTTCTATCTGACTTATTTAACTTAGCATAAAGTCCTCAAGATTCCATCTATGTTGTCGTAAATGGCAAGATTTCCTTCTTTTTTATGGCTGAATAATGTTTCATTGTACATATATACCAAGTTTTCTTTATTCAGTCAACTAAAGATGGACACTTAGGATGCTTCCATGTGTTGGCTATTGTAAACAATACTGCAATAATTATGCAGATATCTTTTTGAATTAGTGTTTTCATTTCCTTCAGATAAATACCCAGAAGTGGAGTTCCTGGATCATATGGTAGCTCTATTTTTAATTTTTTGAGGAGCCTCTTGTCCTTGAAGGAGAATATTCTCTCCCTAGACTTCTTCAGTCTCTCTTCACTCATAGGGTCTTTTTTTCTTCTCCCCAGAGATTTCCAACCTTGGAGGATCTGGAATTTTTAAGTTATTTATATATAGATGCCTCAGTTTAAGAAGGAGGGCATCACGACCGAAACAGTTAATGAACTTAAAAATTCCATTGCTGACCTGGAAGATGAGCTGGATGGAGATGCCAGTGGGATTGAAGACGAAAACCGAGAGAAAATTACCGGTCACAGCACCCACACGGCCTCCCGTAACGACTGCGAGGTAGAAGGCACGAAAAAAAGCAACACCAAATCGGTCGCATTTAATGATTAGGTATCGGCAGAAAGGCTGGAGACCTTGCACATAAAGGCGCTTAGCGCCCCGCAGACCTAGTCTAAGACTATAGGCAAGACTGCTAGCCATCATCCGCGTGACTGA
>NW_011914616.1:0-1099 GCF_000151845.1 Pteropus vampyrus | reverse complement strand
TGGCAAGCAAGGGGGCATAGAACAGGTAGCCCGGAGGTCAAGTTTAGAAGTGTTAGCTAACTTCTGCACAGAGAGCGAGGAGCAGTTTTTCTTCCCAGGGGATGTTTGTCAATGTCTGGAAACATTTTTGATTGACATGACTCAAGGGTGCTATTGCATTTAGTGGGTAGAGGCCAGGGATGCTGCTAAACATCGTGCAATGCATAGGACAGCCCCCACCACAAAGAATGATCTTCTCCCTAACCTCAGTAGTGCCAAGGCTAAGAAACCCTAAAACAAAGATGGAGGAACAGACAAAGAGTCACATCTAGAAAATCTGAGATCAGAGATTAGGAACTAGGCAAGCACACTGAACAACAGCAAGACAAGCAGCTGTTGGAAGTTTGGGCCACAAAATTTCAGGAACCCAGCTAAAGTTTAGGATTTATGCCAGACATCTGGAAATAGGCACAGTCCACCAGCAGTATGAAACTTTTTATGTGCCAGCTGATTTCTGAATCAGAAGTCTATTTTTATTTTTTTAAAGGAGTTTCCTGATGCTAACTTCTTGCTTGGGGTCAAATCTGATATCAAGAAATAGGCATACTTCTAGCATCTGATCCTAACTACAGCTAATTAAGATAGACATGGCCATTATTATTATTATTATTTCCATGTTGATTGTCCTTCTGAGGCTGAGAGGGGTTAAGTGATTGCCACATATTACACAGTAAATAAGTGACATAGTCTTCAGCGTCCAAGTTTTTCACTTGTTTGACAGAAGGGTGAAGGTCAAAGTACAATCACATGGTTGGAACAGGGGCGGTAGAGAGTTAAGATGTCCATAGTTCTCCAGAGTCCTCCCCATCAAAGCTGAAAAAGAGGAAGGAAGCGGTCACAGAAGGGGTGTGTGCTTTATGCTTAGATTTTAGTATATAGAAACAGGAGAATTTTGTCACCTTCTGTTGAACAAATCTCATTAATGAAATCAGGAATTTCACCCAAGCTTTTAATTCTAAGGACACCTTGAATTTGGGGATTAGACTTCCCACTTGGTAAATAAAAAATATCAGAAGTAAAATGCAGTACAGTGGCTTTTCAGCTAGTTGCTTGCCAGTGA
>NW_011914615.1:0-1737 GCF_000151845.1 Pteropus vampyrus | reverse complement strand
AGATAAATGAATATATTTATGTCCTCTTCATAGCTTCATCCCTTGAGTCTTTTCTACCTAGGAATCTTCAAGAACTGATGATTTGGCCTCTGCATGGTTGCAGTTATGTTTCTTGTGTTTATTAGATTCTAAGTCATACTGGCAGCTCTCTTCTTTACTGTTAGGTTTGGTGAATGTTACAGATTCCACTAAATGAACCATAGCAAATATACAATGAATCTTTGCCAAGGGGATGGTATAAATTGGGACAATTACTTCTTAGTAGCATCAGTTTTTCAATAAAAACCACATAGCATTGGTGAACTGCAATAAAAAAAAAAAAGGCTTGTTTTCCTGAAGACTGTCAAAGTAACTTCATAATCATTGGATTGTTGATTAAATTGACGAGAAATCTGTATCCTTTCTTTCAGTTTGGTGGTTTATTAATGACTTTAAATTCTTCTCGATATTAAGCAGATAAATTAACTTCTCTGGTTCTAGTTTCTCATCTGTAAATGAGAGGAACACAAGTATATTATCTGAAGTTCCTTTCTTCTCTAACATTCTCTGATTCTAACAATATGTTTGGGCAACTCCATAGTAGCCCTAAAATCTAATCTTCCACTCACTGCAGGAATCCCTCTCCTTTTTTTTTTTTTTTTTTTTTTTTTAAGTGTTTGCCTGAGGGTCATGCAGTTTCAGCTTGAAAACTCTCCTATTATAGAATACCTTTTGGGTTGGACAACTCCACTGTCAGCTTCTAATTATGAGACAGTTCCTCATTTTGAGACACAGCCTCCTCCTAGGTACTTTCTACCCATTTGTTAAGTTTTGCTTCGTTGGGGAAAAGTATAATATCTTTTTGCTTTGTCAGGCTATCAATTATCCATACCTGTCACGTTTACCCTAGCTTTTCATAAACTTACATGACAAGATTTCTTGTCCTTTAAGGTTTAATAGTCTTTTTTAAATCTAGGATTAATGAGCTTCAATAGATTTGCCATAAATTTGTGCCCCCCCCCCCCAAACAAACGAAAACTACTAAAAACATGGCTCAATGGCATGGGCGGCAAAGATAGATTATTTACATATTTAGTCCTTTTATTTTGTCGAGAGAATATATTGAAGGTAGAAAACTAGCTCTTGATTTCACATTATAAAACATTAGTTGTGAACTTTCCCAAGTCACTTAGCCTAAGAATGCATTCCCAAATGTAAGGTCATTGTTATCATCTTCATCATTATCATCACCATCATACATCACACATTTATCTGTTATTATGATACAGTGATTTGAAATTTTAAACTTTTATATATGTGCAACTGTAAAGCTTTAATAATAATTTCTGTATTTGTGCATGACATCATTGCCATATAATTTTCTTTTAAAAACATATTTAAAAATAAAAAAATAAGAATTTTTCTTGATTTGATAATTTCTAAGAAAGAAGAGGGAGTGTTTAAACTATATATATACATATAAATACTGACACAATTCAGTTTTAATAAATATAATTATTTTATTTAGATATAATTGAGAATCACTTGTTATAAACCCCTAAGTTAACAAAGGTCCTAGAAACAGCAATGTTTATATTTGCTTTTAAAAATTATAATGATGACTACCTTGAAGCCATTAAACTCTGGAATATACAATAAATGATTTTTTTTTTGCAAATTTAAAAGTTCAGACAATTATGCAGGTAAACAGTGTTAAATACACTGAAGAAAAGGGTTTACAAATTCTATGTGTGTGAA
>NW_011914614.1:0-2268 GCF_000151845.1 Pteropus vampyrus | reverse complement strand
TGTTGTGATTACCAGGACCTGTCAGTGTGAGTGCCTTTTTTTTTTTTTTTTACGTGAACTCTCCAGTATATCTGGGACCTCACTCATCTGCGTTGCTCCTCTGGCCCCAAATACATTTCAGTTTGCGATGCCTTCATCTCAGACCATCCTGTTTCTGAGGTCTGAGATCATTTACCTGATTAATATGTCCACCCTACTCACTCAACTAAAGCACACTGATTTTTTAAACGGAAGCCCATTCTCGCCTCAGACCTTTCCAGGATTGGTTGGAGAAGGGGGAAAAAACCACGGGAAGGTGGGGCTGAATTTGTTTAGACTTCAGAGCACTTCCTGAAAGAAATATCAAGTATCTCATTTTCTTTCTTGTTAATTAAATATCCACTGTTAACTTCTTTTTTTGTTTCTTAAATGAGCTATTGCTGCTAAAAAAAAAAAAAAAAAAAAGTGGGTCAATTAAAGGGTTGTGACAAGTTTTGTCCCAGTTAATTTAAGTTTTGCCGTGTGTTCTTTCAGAAGCCCGTGCTAACTACAGGTCCTCTTGCTGAATAGAACCCAGCCCGATGGTTTTTAATTTAGACTTCCAGTTCTCTGGCAAGAGAAAGGAAGATTGAAAGAGAATTCATTTAAGTGAACCAAAATCTAACTTTTAAGAAAGGCCGCTCTCAGCACGCTAGAGCACGGCATGCTAGTTTAGACAGCCACATTACTGTATACCATGGAGCAGAGTTACTCAACCTCAGCACTCTTGATATTTAAGGGCGAATAATTCGTTGTTGAGCAGGCATCGTAGGATGTTTAGAAGGATCTCTGACCTTTACCCACTAGGTGCCAGGAGGACCACCCACTTACATGAAAATCAAAAATGTTTCCAGATATTACCAATCGTTGATTGGGTGGCAATTTGCCCTCATTGAGAACCATTGCTATAGAGACATAGCCCATTTAATGACCAAGAAAGACACGTGAGTAAATCTCCGACGGTGATATATAGTTGTCCATACTTTACTCTCTCTGAGTCTAAAATCCTCTGCTTAGAGGTTGTAATGGACTATTTCCCAGGCATTTCTGCTCCTGGAAGCACATGGGAGGTCTCTTCTCTGGCCAGAACCCCACATTACCCAATTACCAGAGGCCAGAATGAACAAAGTCATGAGGATTCTGGGATTTGAGCATTGTATGCATGTCATCCAAGGAGAGTATGGTGAGCATGTTCCCTGTGGGGAAAGGAATAGAGGGGGCAACTGTTCAAGGAAAGAAGAAACAGGGTGTAAGGAAAGGGTACCCACTGAATACCAGTGCTCCCAGTTACTAGGTGGGTGACTTTGCACAAAGTACTTCACCTCTCTAAGCCTCAGTTTCCTCATGTAAAGATAAGGTTCCTAGTACCTCTCTCACATATTGAAATTGCCTAAAGCCTCCTATACCAAGTAACCACTCAATAAACTTATTTCCTCCATCTCATTCTTATCCCTGACCAAACCATGAGGTTGTAATAGCCATGCCCTTTGAGCAGAAAACCAAAGACCTTCAGAAAATGTGTCTAATTGAGGAAGGCAGAAGATGGTGCCTAGTCAGGAGTAAGAATTTTGCCTTCTGGATCCTTGGGGAAAAAATCAGAGTGGAGCAATTTTTACTTAAAAAAAAAAAAAAGTCTCCTAACCCTGAGTTGGAACTAATCAGGAGCATACTCTCAAAAGAATACATTGCCTTCTGCTGGCTCTCACCATTAGGTAGCAGGGGTGTGCTCTGCTATGGCATAGGTTGCCCGGAAGATCCCCTAGCCTGCAAAGCACCTACCAACTCATTAAGTACCATCAGCCTGAAAATAGCATCAGCCTTTACACCTTAATTGTGACTGATTTTATCAGATCCTTTCCCGAGTAAAAGTTTGTTCATGTTGGAGGGTAATTACAAATGTAGTCATGTATGTGATTATATATGTGGATATATATATATATATATAGTGAGAGAGAGAGAGAGTTAGTGATATCTATGTTATGGGCTGTGTGTGTGTGTAATCTTAAACTTCTCTCAAAATAGATTTCAGGAGCCTGTTTAATAGTCCCAGTTCAGCCAACAATTTGCTATTTGACATTTCATCAGTGGCAAACTCAAATCAATCAGCATAACTATGTATCTAGAGGAGAAAAGTGATGCTTATTTTGACTACCCTAATACCCATTCTCCAAAATAGATATAAAGTCTGGTCTTTCGCACTATAAGTGGCCCTGCAAAAGGTGTATCCAATGCCTTTCGCTTTCCAGGATA
>NW_011914613.1:0-980 GCF_000151845.1 Pteropus vampyrus | reverse complement strand
TGAAGGGGGAGGGAGGGGGAAGGGAAGGGGGAGGGAAAGGGGTAATGCGCACGTATCACACACATGCTTTGTACATTCTTCACATTGCAAACCCATCAACAAAAGAAGGAAGAAGATCTGAGGCGACTGAGTGGTTTTTGCGGATTTAGGGGATGGAGAATTTCTCTACATAAACAAAGGCTTGGAATGGAAGTCTGTTTAAAAAAAAAAAAAAAGAGAGAGAGAGAAAATGTTACAGCTGACCACAAGGTTGTAAATCCACAGACTGGAAGGAGGAAAAGAGAAACATAGCAAGCAACTGAAGTGTGTGTGGCTGCAATGTTTGTGGGTTAGATGAGAAACAAGCGCTGAGTGAAACAGAGAAGGGGGGTGGCGGGTGTGATTTGTTTGGTGTTCAGAGCCAATAGAAATCCCAGACTGGGATAATATCCCCGCGCAGCGCCGGGAGAGGAGTCGCGGCTCCCTCCCCGTCTGCAGGCGCGGCGGGCGGAAGCCTTGGGCTGCACCCTCCGCGCGGCGCTTATGCGCGTCTGCTGGGGTCCGGCCGCTGCGGGCTGTGCAGCTCTGCAAGAGGACTGGGAGCGGGAGACAGAAGGGACCCGAGGAGGAGGCTTCCAACGCGTCATTGCAGGTATGAGCTTGCCGCGGCTAATCTCATCTCCACCTTCACTAGACACCTCAGAGTAATTGACATTGTTCCATTGCCGGTCCGAATGGAAACAGACTCTCTCGCCTGTCTCACGCCAGACAGTAAAGCTGTTTGCGTGTGTTGTGGGGCCACAAGGTTTATTCACCTATTGAATTATCCGTGGGTGTAAAGCAAGGACCTTCAAACCTGACTGATCTCTCTCTCTCTCTCAATCTCTCTCTCTCTCTCTCTCTCTCTCTCTCTCTCTCTCTCTCTCTCTCTCTCGCGCTGTCTCTCTCTCTCTGTCTCTCCTAAGTACTCGCTCCCTGTCATGATGACACATTATGACCCT
>NW_011914612.1:0-2064 GCF_000151845.1 Pteropus vampyrus | reverse complement strand
ATTTTTTCTTGCCCAGATTATTCCAGATTTGGCCCCCGGGCACTCCTATCAAAATAGAGCTCCTGTGTCCCCCGAGATGCCCCCCGAGATCCCTCCACCCCTTCCTTTCTTTTTATCACTTTCTTACTTTCCGACACTACGGATGCTCCAGGCTCGTCTTGTGTATTCTTTGACTCCGTCCTAGGATCGAGCATGTCTCTAAGGTGTCGCGGTCCTTTTCATTGGTATTAAAAAGTAAAATCTGGATGTCAGGCCTGCTCCTTGCCTGTGGGTTGTGATTGCTTGTCGCCCCACTCAGCATATAAAGCAAGAAAATCTGATTCTCTACTAACCCATATCCTCTGTGTCCTATATTTTTACGCTTAATATTTTTTTAATCAATTCCTGGACATTCCATAGTAAAAAATACATAATGCCTGAGTGATATTTTCTTCCAGCAGAGGGGATATTTTTAAAACAATAATAACAATTAATAATAATAATAATAATAATTTTTAAAAACTAATTGCAGGCAGATAGATGAGGGCACTATCACCTTAATCTAATTAGTGATCAGACAGATTCGACGTCAAGTTTCATTCTTCACGAGGCTTGGTCTAGTTTTGATTTCCCTTACAAATAGAGTCCCACCGAGAGCTTGGGACAGATGCAGGCCCTCCTCACTGGTGGGATCTGAGCTTTTCCACTCCGCGCTGTGAGACTGCCAGGTTCACCGAGCTTCTCAGCCTGTTAGTTGCTGCTTCCTGCTTAGATTGTATTTCTTGGAAATTGGCAAATGTTTCAAGTTGGGAATTAAAACAGGTCACTCTTGCTTTTTTTGGGTTCCTGTTACTCCATGATTTATTTTCCTCAAATCTTGGCAGCTTTTGTAGCCCTAAAATCCAATTATTGTTTTTCAGTCCCCGTGAGAGACTTCTAAAATCTCTGGTAGGCTACTATTTTCAGTTGGGAATTCTTCTTGAAATATATATATATATATTTTTTAGTTGGTCTTGGTGAGAAGTTTGGTCAAAACCAAAAGGGCAAGTTTGAGAAAAATGTTCTTTTCTTTTTTTTTTTTTTTTGTAAGCAGTTATCTGTTTTAGTTTAAAACATGTCATTACGCATCAACACAGATGTGACTAAGAAACCCACCGTCCTGTCCCAGCAGACAGTGGGTCCAACGTACGCCTTGGGGTGGGCAGTTGCTTTCTCGCAATGAGAGAAAAGAAGAAAAGATAGGAAAGATGACATGGACATTATTCCCAGCTACTGCTCAGGAACCTGAGTGATGCAACGGGAAGATAATTAGCTCACGAGCTCTTCGAATCTCTCTTCTCTGCATCAGCCGATGTCCAAACGCGGAACCTGGGCAGGTGGGCCAGCTGGACTTGGGCACAGACGGTCACGCTGTTAGATGACACCCACGGTTACCGCAAAAGCTGTGAGGAACGGGCTGTGCTTTCCGACTGATAGTTTCCTTTTTCCCGTTTTATGAACTCGTACAAGTTTAGAGGCTGTCAGAACTCCACAGTCACAGTCACAGTCACAACAGAGCATCCGCTCAGTATAAAAACTGTTTAGGGAAAAGCATTCACTTCACCTCGGAGAAAAAAAAAACACTGACTTGGATGACGCTAATGCAGAATTGCAGCTTAGGCTCCTTTACTGGGATCTTTTCAATTACAGCCTCACAGAAATATGTGGTCTATCATGAAGATGGAGAATGTCTTCTATTGGGAAATTCAGCTTTTTTAAAAATTAATATTTTACAAGATTATTGTTGCTTCCCACACTTTTCTTCTGAGGCAGAAAGTCAGTGTTAGAAGCTGGCAGTTTCTCTTTCCCATGCTGGAGGCACACGCAGGGGGCGGGTCTTGGTTTCTGGAACACGTGAACCTCTGGCACCACTGGGGTTCCAGCAGCCTCCTTAGCCATCATCACGACTGAGATCTCCATGTTGCAGAGCCAAATGACCAATCAATGGAGTTATGCCGTGCAGCAAGAGACGGCTGGCTCCTTCGCACTGGCTCTGTCATCTGAGATGTGAGAAGCAGTAGAGCAACCTTTGGGTCATCAGTCATC
>NW_011914611.1:0-1305 GCF_000151845.1 Pteropus vampyrus | reverse complement strand
TCCAGATTAATAGAAAATGAACTGTCAGTCGACAGCATGATTTCAGCAAAAAGTAAGACTTTATGATGAGTAATATTATGGCATAATATTATTAAAATGATTAACTTTGTTTAAAATGTGTATGGTCACGTAGACATGAATTGAGATTACAATTTCTAATTTTTACTTATCTTTTTAATGTATTTATTTATTGTGTATACATACTTGCACAACTGACCACTCTTCTACCAACAAGCATATTAAGTTTTAAAACTGTAAAATCAACTTTGTTTTAATATGACTTTAGCCACCGTGGTCTCACTGTGGTATATATGCATATATAATAATTATGTAAGTGTAATTTTATTGACATTAATTATATCCAGCATTTCATAAAATAATAATTTATTCATGCTCATATTTTTTGTTAAAATTTACAATAAGAAAAGATTTTCACTTAGATTGGTTTTAAGTCATGGATATTTTTTAAAGATATAAATTACAAAGAATATAGAACTGAATTTACAAAATGTTTATAGCGATCAATTTTTACATGTCCTTGTATAGTCGTTAAAAATGGAGAAATACTATTTTTTTCCTTTGCTTAACTTTATTTCTCCTTATATTTAATGAATAGGCCATTTTTTTATGGAGGTTGTCAAAGACAACACATAGTTCATGCCTTCTAAGAGTAATGTTTATGAAGTAATTAATAAACAGAACAAAACAACAAGTAATTATGCACTAATATTAGTCCACCTGCATAACGTACTAACAGAAATAGTAACAACAGAAAAATTAATGAAGAGAGGCATATATGTGAGTTAAGGATCTCAAATTTCAACATTAGTAAGTTCCCTCTTATTAATGCAGAATAAACCTCTTGTGGAGCTAGCAGTCTCTTTTATACAATTCTATATTTAATCAATTGCTTGAACACTGCTTATACTTTGGGTTGTAGTTATTCCTTTGGAAGTCTGAGACCAAAACTTAAAATTCGTTGCTAGAGGCAGTGATAGCAAACTAGAAGCAACCATCCTCTCTTCTTTCGTCTCTGCTCTGTCTGATGACGGGAAGCTCTTCATTTTTTCTAGTCTGTTGGACACACTGCATGAACTATGGCGACATCCGTATACAAGGTGTAGCCTAGCATCTAGTGATACGTGACAAACAAGACAGCAAAGTCTGTCTTCCAAGAGGTTCTCTAAATTGGCCCATGAGATTCTCAGATCCGAGATAGTCTTGTCTACCGTGAACCAGAAAGCATGCAAAAAGCTTCTTCTAACTTATCTGTTACAGGTGCCATCTGCCACCTACCAGGAATGA
>NW_011914610.1:0-1487 GCF_000151845.1 Pteropus vampyrus | reverse complement strand
TCATAATTATCTAATTTGATTGTTTAGATATAGGAACGTGGATAACTTTTTCAATGTCAAATAACACCTTCAGTGTTTCCCTTTAGTTAAATATGGCTAACTCCTTAAATCTAAAATGTGTTCCCAGTTCACTACTGATTCCATTTCCATAGGAGAACCTGAAATAGAAAATAGCGACAGAATTCCTTGACCATGAGTTCTGCACACCTCAGCCGTTTCTTTCTGAGTGTACAGCATCTATATTAATTACTGGACCACTTCAGCTGTCAGGAAAATCCCTTCATAAACACAGGAGAACCTTGAGTAGGCACCAAGGATTTCATTTGAACAGAGAACCAAACTTGCCCCACTGAATGCAATGATTTAGCAATGGGGTTAGAGTAATCATTTGGCTATTCCAACTTGTTAGAAAGAAAAACATGGGAAAACTGTGCCTGTAACTTCTATGGTGGAGATAAATCCTCGGTCTGCTGACAGCACTCAAAAATGTAGAGAGAGCTGTCTTCAGAACAGGGCTAGTCCAGGAGCTCACAAGAGCCAAAGACCAGGTCATCTAACACCAACCCTGGCTGACAGAACAAATAAACCACGTCACTTTGAGATACTTGTGAAAGGTGCTCCAGAGCACAAATGTGCACAGAACGAGCTGCTCAGAGCCAGTTGTGTCCAGGCCTCTCAGATCAAAGATTGGTTTGGGTAAAAGGAAGTTTTGAATTTGACAGGACTTTCCTGGACACATTGAAAACAGGAATAATGTGACAGGCCAGGAGCAACAAACTCAATTGCATGCAACTCTTAAGGGCAACCAGGTGGGATGCTTGGGGACAAATTTTTCAAGGTCCGAGGTAGTGTTGTCTTAAAGAAAACCCACAAGGATGAAAACTGGCCCTCAATGCAGTAATCTCCAAAGCTTGTGGCAAGAGTTAGAAGTAAAAGAAGGGGAGGAGGGGAGATGTTGAAGTAAGCAAATGAATTCTTTGACATTCACCGTATGAGTTTTGACACTTTGATAGGGAAGAATATGTTACAATGCTTAAAAGTTCCAAGCCTCACCCCTGCGGGGTATGGGGAAAAGGGAGCAAAGAGTTCAAAGTGAATAATTACCTGTTATTGATGTATTGTATTTAAAGACCCTGGCTAAGGATTAAAGACAATCTCAAATCCGTTAGCAGACCGCAGTAAACAAGTCATGATTCAGAAGAAGAAGGAGAAAAGAATTTCAGAAGGATTTCCTCCATCATTCCATAACCTTCTGTAAGGCAAAGTGTGTGTGCACTACACAGAAGGACATATTTAAGACCAAGAAAAAAACCTGGAGCTTTGTCTTGGTCCCTGGAGCCTCCTCCAAGCTTTACTCTTTCAAGAACTTTCTTTTGCTATTATAGTCCTAGCACCACAGAAGGATGGGCAGCCAGTTGGTGCATGATGAACTTGGTTAGTTGGCTGATCGGTTAGTTGAATCCAATCTCTTCATCTTTATACCTTTG
>NW_011914609.1:0-2727 GCF_000151845.1 Pteropus vampyrus | reverse complement strand
TCTGGTTGTTAAATCTATACAGGATGCAGTAAGAAAGGGATGGTGTACTTTTATCTATTCTATTTCCTAAATATATTGAGATGTTTAAACCATTTTTTTCTCATCTGAGTTTAAAAGTAAATGAAGAATTTTTTTTAAATTATTTAAATTAAAAAAATAAATAAAACTAAGTGAAGGTAAGTTTCCAGCCTATTTTCAGGCAGTCATAGCAATGACCAAATCCGAGCTTCTGAATGTGGAATGTTCTTCAGCTGTCTGCCCTGGGCTCCAATGAGAATAAAGTGTTTCTCATGGTGTGATCTGTAAAATGCTAGTGATTCCTGATGACTCATAAAGTAGCTGCAGGTTGTTGTGTGTGTGTGTGTGTGTGTGTGTGTGTGTGTGTGTATCTAAAATATATATATTTTAAATATATATTAAATTATAACTGCAAAAATTATAAACATATTATATTATATGTATTTAATATATAAATCACATAAATTTTATATATATAAACATATATAATTTTCCAATATATTTCACAAATTTGAAACCTAAGATCCTTTTTATGATTTTTCTCCCAAAAATTCCAGTACAATTTTTGTGATCATTCAACTTTTAAATGCTATTCATATACGACAAGTATTTTACTAGTTAGATCATCTCATCTGAGATGCATTTAAAAGAATGAAGATGAGCTGTACTAAAATATTTTCATCTCGTGTGGATTTACCTTTATATTTTCATTTAGTTTACATGTTTATCAGCTCTAACATAAATTTTACCTGTTTTTTATGAGCATTGTAACTTGAATGATCTGTATTTATCATCATCAGTAATATGAACCTCTTGCTTATTTTACATTTTTTAAATTAAAAAAAGCATTTTCAGTATTGTTTAAAAACTTGATTGGCATGCACTGTTTTATTTAAAAATTATATCCAAATTTCAGAACTTAACATCACCATTTCACAAACTATATGATTAGAAAATTTCTTTGGAATCACGATCATAAGAATTAGGTGCCTATAAAATCCAATGCTACATTTATTCATTGAACAAATATTAATTAACCACAAGTTATAAGCCAAAATTACTTTGTTTGGAATGAGTATGACATTATATATATATATATAGATAGATAGATAGATAGATAGATAGATAGATATAGATCTATATAGATATAGATATAGATATAGATATAGATATAGATATAGATATAGATATAGATATAGATATAGATATAGATAAAATGTAGCCAACGGAAAGGTGATGTGTTATGGTGAAAGGAAAGGTGAGCAACTTAATAGTGACTGAGAGTGGGAATTAGGAATATGTACAATTTTAAATAGAACTGTCATTCCAGACCTCACCGAAAAGGTGACATTTGAGAAACAACAACAACAAAAAGCTTAAATGAAAGATTTAACGTGGGGAAGAATGTTTTAGACTGAGGAAACAGCAAAGACAAAGGTGCTAAGGTTAGAGCATTTCTGTTATGTCTGAAAACAATCAAGAAAACGAGATAGTTGGAGAATATTAAGTAAAGGGAGAACGGCAGACAATAAGCTCAGGAAGGTAATGTGGTGGCTGACAGATCATGTAGGGACTTATGGGCCATTATAAGAACCGCATGCAATGGGGAGCTATCACAGAGTATTGTACAAAAAAAGAAACATGATCAGCCATATACTTTCAAAGTTATTCTGCTTATGTTATTACTGGAAGAGGTGGGGAGGAAATATAAAAGTAGGGAGACCAGTTAGGAAACTACTGCAATAATTTAGTGAGAAATAATAATAACTTGAAACTTGGACCAGGATGGCAGTAAACTGATGGTGAAAAGTAACCAAACTCTGAGTATAGTCTGTCTTTCCTGCTAAGTTAGGTGTGGGGTCAGAGAGTGACAAATTGAAGATCCCTTCAAGATTTTTGGCCTAATAAAGTTGAAGGATGGAATTGTCGCCTGTTCATTTCTATGAGTATCACAGATTTTTAGAACTGCCATATTTTGTAAATAAAAATGGAGGACACCCATTAAATTTGGATTTCAAATATTTGAAATATATTTGTACTAAAACATGTATTTCTTTTTGTTTTTTTAAAATTCAAATTTATCTAGATATCCTGTATTTTATCTGGCAACCCAAGTGAGAGGACAATTAGGAGTTTTGTTCTGTATATAATGAATTTAAGATTGCTATTAAATATATCAGAGGAGATATTAGTTAGCAGTTGGATATATGCATCTAGAGTTGGCTTGATAAGCCTGAAGATATAAGTATGGCATATTAAAACCCACAAGATTATATAAAATCAACATGGAAGTAAGTATAGAAAGAGAAGAGAGTGATGAACTGAGTTCAGGATCCCCAATATTAATATATATGTATAAAAAAAAGAGAAATTGGTAAATGATCCTGAAAAGAAACAGCTAGGAGTAAAAGATCCAAACAGAAGGAAAACCACAAAGGTATAATTTGAAAGCCAAGTGAAGAAAGAGCATCAAGAAGTCATCAATTATGTCAGAGCTGGTGATTGGGTCAGATAAGATGAGGACTGGGCATTACCATTGGATTTAACATAGTGGAGGTTATTGAACACATTGAGAAGAACAATTTTGACTATGTGTAGAGATAAAAGTCTTAACTGAAGTAATTTGAAAAGAAATATAAATCCATGATTTTGAAAACAGCAAGTCGAATACATTTTTGTGAGGTTTTTAGCTACAGAAAAATAATGAGG
>NW_011914608.1:0-2733 GCF_000151845.1 Pteropus vampyrus | reverse complement strand
ACCAGCAGCAGCAACTTTTCAGAAATGCAGCCTCTCAGACTCCACCCCCAGACCAGCTGAACCAGAATTCGCATTTTATCATATCCCCGAGCGACTCAAACGCCATAACATTTTAATAAGCATGAGCATCGAATATTCCAGCAGTAGTATTTCATTTGCGTCCTGGAAGTCTCTTTGCTCTAAACTGTGATTTTATTGGAAAATTAAAGCACTGTATTGGCTTCTCACACCCTCTCTTCTACCCCTCACTGTTTTCTCCACACCTATCCATTTCTTTTAATATGCAGTATAAAAAGAAAAAAAAGATTGCTGTTATGCTTTAGATTGTAAGCATTTCTTTCATATGCATTATCTTATTGGATCCTTTTGATATCCCTGTAAACATCATCACACATAACTTGTCAAACGTCATCTAGATAACAAATGTCTGAGAATATGCATTCTCAATGGTGTAAAGATGCTTCCTTTTGCAAACAACTAAAAGGCTTCCCCCTGTAACCAATGAACTCTTTGCATTATAAACTGGACTTCAAAAAAAATTAAATTCACACATTTCTCAGAGAAAAAAATGGATATTAATGTACCTGTAAGACAGAGTTTGAAAAGACTAGAAAGATTTGCATTTGATGAGTTTAAGAAAAACAACCCCCCAAAAAGAGGATATTAAGTTTTTTGCTCCTTCTATAGCCCTTAAAAACTCTGTGAAGACAATGACTTGAGACGGGAAGCCTATCTTCCTCTTGAATCTTTTGCCCTTGCCACTCCAATAACTCAGCTTATCCCTAAACAGAGACACTAAACATGCACACTCTTGATGAAAGCTTTTATAGCTGCCATTACATTATGGATTTGCTGTCAGCTCATCTAAAATGTGTCTGCTGAAAAAAATGAGAGGAAAAAATTCAATCTTTGCTTAGAAGCAATGGAGTTTTCAGTTAACTAAAATCAACGTGGTTATTCCTATCCTGTAAGGCAGGATTTGTCTAGCATCCTACTCATTCTTGACAACTGAACTTCTCAGCAATGAGTAGCACAACATAAAGCAAAACCAATAAGGAAACACTTACTGTAGTTTCACTAAGTTGCTTGTAGTGTTAGGATGTAATACAGTAAATTACCAACTATATTCGAAACCAAGTGCATTTTCAAATTTTTTAATCTAAATCTATTCCATAGACAATGGTAAGTATCTGTACACAATGAAAAATTATTAACTAGAACTTTAGCCTTCATCCAAATGCTTGAACACTATCATTTGGGTATGTAAATGCATCATTTTTATAAAAGCCCCTTGATGATTACAAAATGGAAATCACAGTGGAAGTTAGGAGTCTAAAATTAAATATCACATATGTAGAATATTAAAATAGGATGGAATTTTAGAGAGATTATGTAGACCTATCCCTCATTTCTATTTTACAGACCTGGAAAAAGTAGCCCAAAGAGGCCACACAACAAACACCAGTTCCACTGTTGTCTGTCACTGAGGCTGAGTAATTCTGGGCAAGTCCACTCTCTCTCAGCCTCAGTTTCTTGATCTTCAAAATGAGGTAATTGGACTAGATAGTTTAAGATTCCATACAGTCCGAAAATGCCATTATTGCAAGATTAAGAGCCACATTTTGGAGCAATGTCTCTCCAAAAGCAACACACGAGTTGAAAAGATATTTAAAAAGCATTTGGCACTACTGGTGTCCTAGCTTGTTGATACTGTATCATAACTTTAGAATTATATAAATGGCTGGTGCCCACCACAGAGGAGCAAACCACGAGAGAATGGCTGCCAATATAATCTTTGCCTGAGAAATGGTGCAACTGGGAATGAGTCCAGAGTGATGGAAAATCTTCTCCTCCCTCTTCCAAGGATCTGGTGACTTCTCCTGTTTGGCTCTGCCTCAAGGATTTCTCCTCAAGGTTTAGTGGAGCCCTGAGAGTCCAGCCCTTGACCTAAACCCAGACAAAGATGCATTTCCTTCTGGAAGATTCCCTGCCTGGACAAGTCATTCAAAAACAACCTTAAATGTGAGTCTAGGCTCCAAGTTTCTGCCTAATTTAACATCTTTTAACTAGCTGTCTGGCTTTGTATTACAGTGGAATTTTTATATATTTATATCAATTTCATTACGTTAAATAAATAATGAGTCGGTATTTTAGTAAAAAAGGTAGACTCAGTTTTTAAAAGGAGGACCTATCATGATCATTGGTCATGCTTTAACTACATTTATCTTTCAATCCTTGCTCTTATATAGAGTGGTATCTTTGAAATGGCTTCCACTTATTTATGTTAAATGTTTCCATCTTTCTCCTTTTCTTCTTTTCATCATTACTATTTTCTAATGACAGTCAGAAAGTCAGGCAATGGCGTAGGTTTTTGAAAAGATACTTAAATATATGAATCAAAGAGGCAAAATCCAGATATCATGTGTATAAAGTGGGCATTGCCAGTGTCCCTGTCAATTAAGTCAATTATTAAAACATTATTTAATTGATTGGGCTAATTTTAATGATACATGCAAGTGAACCTGAAGCTGTAACTTATATAAGGAAAGCTAGAATCTGTATCTAAATGATTGTATCTATACAAAATGTGATCAGCCAGAAGGAGAAGAATTCTACCCACTATGTCTAATCCAATAAATAACAATTATTAGTAGTATCATGATTTTTCTCATCTATTATTTAAATAGTACTTATTTTGTGTTGGACATTCTTCTAAACACTTTACAAGATTAC
>NW_011914607.1:0-2480 GCF_000151845.1 Pteropus vampyrus | reverse complement strand
TCAGAAGCAAGTATACAAGGCAGAGAATATGTATATTATAGGTATGTATGTGTGTATGATGGGAAATATGTGTATTTTTTAAAAAACATTTTAATACAGCAGTGAAAACCCTTTCCCTAGCACCACCATGGGCAAAGAATAAAGGAAGATCTGGCACCAGTCCTGCTTGGGTTTTCTCCCTGATGGGCCATTATTAGAGTGGTTGGTTTCATTCTGACAGAAGATTCTAGAAACATCTTGATGTCGAAATACATTATGCACTGAGAAGTCTAGGGGTTGGATGAATTTGTTCTTGAGTGTTCAAAAGGATACCGTCTTCTCCTCTTTGCTGGGAAGAGATGTCCGACGTGATTTATGGATACGCGTATTTATTTTCGAAGCCTTTCCCTACGCGAGTGTAAAAAGTCACACCAGCTGTACCAGCAGGGTTTATGGACTCGTTTTTGCGAGGCGCTCACATCCGACCTTTTCCAGTCCTGCGCTCTGCGTTCAGTCCCCTCTGCCAATGCGGCGATCCAGATGCCACTGAACCGGGCGGGGAGAGGCTTGCGAATTCCCATTTAGAAAAAAGTTGTCTCGTCACCAATTTTCTTAAAAAAAAACACACACACAAATTTTTTTGGTCTTTTTTTTCTTTGCTTTCCAGCAACAAGGAGCTGCCACCACCGTCTACTGCGCTGCTGCTCCCGAGCTCGAGGGTCTGGGAGGCATGTACTTCAACAACTGCTGCCGCTGCCTGCCCTCGCCGAAGGCTCAGAGCGAAGAGACGGCGCGGGCCCTGTGGGCGCTCAGCGAGCGGCTGGTCCGAGAAGGGCTGGGCGGTCAGTCCAGCTAAGCACGCGCTCCGGCGAGGCTCGGCACACTCACCCGCCCCGTGTGGGCACGCGTCGCTGCCAGCGCTGCACCCCTTCCGACGTATTGTCCAGGGGCCCTCCCATGTCCCTGTGACTCATCCGCCGGAGGAGAGGGAGTAAGAGTCCTCACAAAGGTGGGGAAAATACGGAGTCCCAATGGGAAGAGGGGGATGAATTCCAGGGCGAAGGGACTCTCTGTCTCTCTGTCTCTCTGTCTCTCTGTCTCTCTCTCACACACCTCTCCCTCTCTCTCTCTCTCTCTCTCTCTCTCTCTCGTCGAGGGCTAGCTTAGGCTTGGGGCCCCTTGCTTTTCTGGTGGTGGCCTGTTCAAAAGGAAACGATTAGGTGGTATGCGGGTTCTTTGCCTCATTGTAGAAGTACAAGCAATTCTCCCTCACTGTTTAGAATAGTCTGGTGCCCCGGTTTCACCCAGTCACCACCACAGCCCCAGCCCGGCAGGGCCACGCTGCTGCCGGGAGCTGGCTTTCTCCTCTTTAGGGACGAAAAAGCGAATGTTTATCCTTCTTTGCTGCATTCATTGACCCAGGAGATAATTGTTTCATTCATCATGACCAAGTCTAAGTGGGCCTGGCAACTACTGGGGAGAGAACTCTGAACCTCCTTCCAGCCAGTGAAGATGGAGATGACACTGAGAACTGGGTGAAATAGACAGAGCTAGTGGGTGGCAAAAGTACTGGTGCTTTGACTCCCCTGCCAAACCATACGAAAAGTCCGTTAGGGATTATAGCAAACAAATTTTTGCCAAGTGTTCCCTCCATACTCCGACAGGCAGGAAAGGAAGGAAGCATTGTGTCCGTAAGAATTTACGGGATAATTTTGGGGTGGGGATAAAAAGACATTCCCTCCATCCTTCATTCAGTTTCAAGAAGCAGCCTGATGGTGGAGGTTCACAGCTTCTCAGCACTCCTGCTTTAGCATCCTCTTTAAAATTCCTGTGATTTCTCCCATCCCACGCTTAATAAAAGAACATGCTTGTATATTATCACCTGAAGTTTGTATCGTTTCTTTAAATGTTTGTTTCAGTTTTGTTATTTTTTTCTGTTTTTTTCTGTTTTTTTTTTTTTTTTTTTTTAGTGGTGGTGGTTTTTTTTTTTTAGAAAAGAAATCTAGAAGAAAAATAAAGCGTTTCTTGTAGACGCCAGGAAAACACCATTCTCGTTTCTTCTCTGAGTTTGTTTTGTTTTGTGCTTTGTGGCTATCTGTGGGCCAGGTCGTCTCACGCAATTAGCATGCCAGCATCATATTTTCTGTTGAAGAAAGAAAGAAAAAGAAAACATGACTATTGTTTAATTTCACTTAAAGAGGTTTTGTTATTACGTATGGTGGGTTGCTTCCCTCCTCAATGGTTTGTTCCCCCTGTAATCATCCAGTTCTTGGTGATGAGAGAGTATCTCTATGTATCAGAATGGGGCGACTTGGAGGCTCTTTCCCACCCAATCTTTTCTCACCTATACCTCGGTTTCTGGGACATTCCAGTAGAGATGTGAGAAACTCCATTTTGTCAAGATGGAGAGAATGCTTTTGCTGAACTGCTAAGAAGGTGGGGGCAAATTGTGCGTGTGTCATTGTTTCTCTTCCTGCTAATGGCACCCTTGGGCCACATGA
>NW_011914606.1:0-1153 GCF_000151845.1 Pteropus vampyrus | reverse complement strand
GAAGGAAGGAAGGAAGGAAGGAAGAAGAAAGAAAGGAAGAAAGGAAGAAAGGAAGAAAGGAAGAAAGGAAGAAAGGAAGAAAGGAAGAAAGGAAGAAAGGAAGAAAGGAAGAAAGGAAGAAAGGAAGAAAGGAAGAAAGGAAGAAAGGAAGAAAGAAAGAAAGAAAGAAAGAAAGAAAGAAAGAAAGAAAGAAAGAAAGAAAGAAAGAAAGAAAGAAAGAAAGAAAGAAAGAAAGAAAGAAAGAAAGAAAGAAAGAAAGACAAGACAAGACGGGACGAAATAAACTTGAGGTTGCAAGACCTGTGGTAAAAATGTGAGTGAAGATAAAAGGAGGGAGAAGAAGAAATGCCCAGTCCTGGAATTTCACGTGCTCCAGTGGGCGTCACAGGAGAAGGGGACATCTGGGTGAGGGGCCATACTTTGTACTGTGCCACTGGCACTGAGGTGAGGTGAGGGCTCTTGGAAAATTTTCCAACCACCTGTGCTACTTCTTGGAGAGTCACTCCTCTCACGCCGGGCATCTGAGCGCAGCGCCAGCACCCATGCTGACAACCAGGTTTCCCAGAGGGTTAAGGAAGTGACAGGGGGAACTGTGGGCTCAGGGGGAGGAACTGCTGGGTAAGTAGAAGTGACACAGCCTTGGGAGAAAGTGACCATGTGCTTGTAGCTACTAAACCTCTCGCCTTTATTTTCCACAGTGGGCTCAGGAAAAAAGTGGGGCGACATATTTATTGAATGATTACTCTATGCCTGTAGAATGATCAGAACTTTCCAGAATTTACGTCTTTCCAATTAGAACATGAACTCTGTTCAGGAGGGGTATTGTCCTTTTTTGCCCCTTTTCTTCTGTGTTTAAAGCAGAATGTGTTTTCAATAAAGATTTACTTAAACCATGAATATATGAATTATCCATTCACATGACTCTGGACAAGTTACTTTAAACCCTTGTTTCCTCATCTATAAAATCTGGACAATAGCAGTGCCCATTCATAGGGCTAGTGTGAGAATTAAATGAAATGATGCAGTTTGAAGAGTGCCTGGCAGTTGTCAGAGCCCAATAAATGACAGCTATTGATATTGCTGTTACTATTATTGTTATTGTTGCCTTATGAACAAGCATTATTATTCATGCTATAAAATTAAGAAAGAATGA
>NW_011914605.1:0-2310 GCF_000151845.1 Pteropus vampyrus | reverse complement strand
ATTGTTAATCCCCATTGTTCCACCGGGGACACTGAGAGTTAAAGGTCCTGTCCCCTGTCATGTACCAAGCAAGCAACAGAACCAGGTTGGGACTCTAGGTCCCTGAGAGCCAGGTGAATCCCCTCCTCATTAGGCAACTGCTGATAGGGCCAGGGGCAGGGGAGATGTTTGCAATTCCTCCCAACTTGTGACTCTGTTAAACACTTTCTCTGCCAAATGACCTCTCGCTTCTCCCTATGCTGGAGCCAGAACACTCAAGTGACCCAGGCCCATGGTGGCTGACAAAGGAGAGAACAAGATATCTGCGGATGACCTCAGAGGTGACTAAGCTCTCTTGGCCACAAACAAGTCCACTGGGTGTTTCCCAGAGTTCAGGCCTCATCAAGGGTCAGCCAGGTTCACTTGCTTTGCTCTCTGTCCCTGCTCTGGTGGAAAGTGAAGGGGCCCACCCTCGACTTCAGGAGGGGGTGCTGAAGACAGATTCCCATGGAAATGCCCTGGGGCGTCCGGAGCCAGGTGTCTCCCCTGAAGGTGGTGAAGCTGCCCTGGTTGCTGTAGCTCTGGGCTAATGTTTGAGAGAGGGTGAGGCTACTTTCACAGGCCCTTTAGTGACAACATTCCACAGCTGGAGTAAGTCAAGCCACTGGTGGCTAGAGGAGAGGGAGTGTGTGTGTGTGAACGTATTTTTATAAAAAGCTACTTAGCTAGAGAATACTTGTAGGTTTGACCTAACGGAGACAGAATGCATGATGAACAGAAGTTAGAATCAGGCAGATCTGGATTGGAACCTCACATCTGCCACTTAGACGCTCCATGACTCTGGGCAAAATACTCAACTTTCCTGAGCCTCAATTTATTACCTATAAAAATGAATATAATACTCTTTGCCTTAAAAGCTTTTATGAAAATTAAACCAAATAATATATAAAAGAATTTAGTACGAGATCTGGTATATGGTAGACACTCAATAAAAGCCAGTTTCCTCCAGGTACAGTGATCTCCTCTTCAAAGCCTATAAACCCCACCTCTGCCATCGACTAGCTGTGTGACCTTGGGCAAGTGCGTTCACCTCTCTGTGCCTCGGTCTCCTCACATATAAACAGAAATAATAATATATACTTCATAAGGCCGAGGAGTAAAAGAGTCAATACATTTAGAGTGCTAAGGACAGCGATACCACTCATGAATTATTATTTTGTGACTAGTTATTATTTTTTTTTAATAGATAGGCTGCATACTCCTTGAGAACCAAGGCCAAGATCTATCTTCTGAGACTTCCTTTCAGAATCTAGCACATGATAAAAGCGCTAAAAATGTGTGCTGATTTTACATTGAATTTAGCTGAAGTTAGAGCATGACAAAAACCGACAATCTGCAACAACAAAACGTTATTAGAATCAGGATTTTTTTTTTTTATCTCTCATAAAATTTTTTAGATCAGGTGATTTAAAAGCATCGTTAAACTTGCAGTGTTTCTTTGAGCAGTGAAATCTGTCAGGTCCCTCCTGAACCTCCTTTCTCTCCAAAGGACTTAATACAACTAAAAGCAGCACGCACAATTCATTGTCTGGCCAAATAAAAGTAAGCTGAAAATGGTCCAGGATGCCAAGAGGCTGGCAGAGAACATATGAATGAATTAGCAAATTAGCAGAAACGACTTCTGCTGAAAAACTAATAAAATGTCCATCTGATAATGGGATAGATTCTTAACTGATGAAATTCTATGGATTCCTGCAGACAGGAAATCTGGACCTCTGTGGAGAATGGGGAGGTATTTGGGAAGCATTTATTGATTGCTCCAACACGCAGCATAAGAAAAGGTCGAAAGAGATAATAAACCCTGATTTCAGAGTGTCTCACATGACTCTTTAATAACCGTCACTTCCCTGCTCACCCATGACCTTCCCTTGCCAGCTCAGGGGCCTTTAGTTCCATTTTGGGCTCATCTCTCTTGACTTTTAGAGACAGCAGTGCAGTTATGGGAAAGCGAAGCATTCGTGATCCTCTATGATTGAAAATAATTAGCAGTAGAATAAGAAAAATGAAGTTTACATAAGACGAATAAAATAAACTTTTCCAAAGTGGATATTTCCAATTCATATCTTGTAAAAGTTTTGAAGGTGATATTATATTATTCACTTTGATGATCTAAATGCTTTTTTTAAAACCTCAGGACAATCTGAGAAAATACAGATGGAGGCCATATGTTTATCAGAACAAAGATATAAACATAAAATTCTTCCACCCAAAGACTGATTTCCTTTCTGCTGGTTTTCAGTACCTAGGTTATAGGAAACATGAGCATTGCGA
>NW_011914604.1:0-1285 GCF_000151845.1 Pteropus vampyrus | reverse complement strand
TCGGTCCTTCACCACCCCCGTCTGGCCTTGCTCTTCTCGCCTCAACAATAAAAAGAGAGCTGCAGTGCATGTCGAAGCACCTTTCACAAGGTCTGCGCCCCAAGACGCTTTCTCCTTTTGCTGACTGATACTCAGATGCTTCATCTGGCTCACACCACTCGTTTTTATTTTCACTTTTCTCAGCATCAAAGCCTTCCTTAATAATGACTGGCGTGGCTGTCTCTGCTGCCACTCTTGTTATGCTTCTGAGCACAGCGAGTAGGTAAGCACCTATGGGAGGCTTTCACCAATATTTATGTTTGTCTTCCAAAGCAAATAATTACAGACTTATTGGGGATGGGCACAAAAACCAATGGATAAATAAATTCAAGGCTTTGTTATAAATGTCAGACAGTTGACAAAAATGGTCTCCTGTAGACCAGGACCGACAGAGCCATGCAGGGGTAAGGAGGCAGCGCTCGGCTCGGCTAATCTGTCCCGCACGCTGGGGCAAGTCTTCCGTGCTCTACTTGGCCCCTCCTGTCAGCCCGTCTGTGTACTGAGGAACGCAGCCCTTCACCTGCACTCTGTCCCCTCAGGGTTTCATGACCACTGACGATGCGTGTTCTTTTAAAAAGGTAATAAACAAGTAATAATTCCAAGAAACGGAAAACAGCATGGAGGGGGAAGGAAGAGGCATTCAGGACGAAACTGGAGAAGATGAGTTACGCATGGAAAATGGAGGAAGGAAAGCAAAGAACAATGAAAAACGCCACGGAGGGAGTAGAATGGACGAACGGTAAAGCATGGGCAAGGACGCTGAAGAAACAGGAGGAAGCAGAGGGACAGGGGCCGTGGAGACGAGCATGAGCTCTAAGCCTCAGGCAGAGTGGCAGAGCCGCAGAGCCGCATGCTCCCTTCCACAGACCCCGTCACAGCCAGACCGAGGCTGAAGCCCATCGTGGAAACGGAACTGGCAATCTAGAAAGCAGTCGGGATCTTAGAATGTCCTCAACGACGACCTGCCCTGCCCCTGTTTAGTTGTCCAATACAGCTTGTCGGCTACGATGCAGTTCTCCCCGGAGTCCAGAGGATAACCTGAAATAGGTTCCTAGAGAAATCGGAAAAAAACTCCAGCTTCTAACAAAGACTCGACCCCACGGAGGCAGGAAACTGACACATGTAGAACAGATCAGTTCTCCGGCTTCCCATCCCACGCACCATCTGAGCTCATGCTGGTTAACTCAACAATTATCAGAAATTCTTTGGAAGGTCAGGAGAGAGTTGCCTGTTACCTTTGGACTGC
>NW_011914603.1:0-1808 GCF_000151845.1 Pteropus vampyrus | reverse complement strand
CAAGACTCATGTAATCTCATTTAAAACATCAGCAGTCTTTCAAAAAATGTGTATAAGTGACTCCAAAGTTCACAAGGACAAGCAAAGGAAAATACAGAAGGGACCCCCAAAAGGCACAGAAAATAGCAAAAGTCAAGGAAGATTTGAAGTAATTGAACTGTTAATCAACTTTACCTAATTGACATATACAGAACATTCTACCTCATAACAAGAAACAGAGAAAACAAAGAAACAAAAAAATACAATAAGAGGACAGACTTACATCTAATGTATAAATAATTACTTTAAAAATAAATGGTCCAAATACACTAATAAAAGACAGAAATGGACAAAGTGGATTTTTAAAAATCACCCGACTATATACTGTCTACAAGAAATTCCAAACAATATAGGTAGAAAAAAGATTATCATGAATTAAGAGGGGCTTTTTTTTTTTTTAATGAAAACAGCTTCTTCAAGAAGACAGAACAATCCTAGATGTGTGTGCCCCTATTAACACAGCTTCAAATTCATGAAGGAATAACTGAAAGACAAATCCATAATTAGAGTTGGAAACTTCAACACTCTACAAGTTTTAAATAGTTTCTAAATATAAACTAATAATATAAACTAATATAAACTAATGAAATCTTTTATAAAAATGATTCAAAAGAAGGTGATGTGGAAAATAAAGGAGATCCAACGTATACATATACAGTGTTCATGACAAATAGAACACACCAAATGGTCCAGAATAAATTCTTTTAAAAACTCTTCATGAATGTGAAATGCTTGAACCTGCAGGTTAAGATTATACAAGGAGGAAAATACTGAGTTGTCTACAAGGGAATTAGAAACCCACATTACCCTGGGAGCTTTCACGGTGATAGCGCCAGAAGACAATGAAACACATCCCATGCCTTTTTATTTTGTATTAGTCTGTGAAGCTTTAAATAAAAAACAAAAAGCATATATCTTATTTACAGCTTTTTGGAGAAGTAGAATGAAGTATAAAGGAACGTGCACTGGGCTGGGTATTAGAATTCTCAGTCCAGGTCCCAGATCTCTCATTTGCTCTCTATGTCCTTGAGTAAGTTCCTTCACTTGCTCTAACTCAAGGTGAAAACTATCTGGAAATCACCACCACAAAGGTATGGTAGTGACGTGACTGCTAAGACTGGCCCTGAGGAGCAGGTCAATGGTTCCATACCCTGCGTCCAGAAGCGTAGTGAGATCAGGTGTGATCCAGGAGAAAGCCTATATCAGGAAGAGCCAATCCGGCGAGCAAAGAAAATGGTCCAGGTGAGATGGGTCGAACCTTTGTGGATTTGAATCTGAAGTCTGTCCCCTCACTAGCTGTGCGACCTTGGGTAAATCGTATAACTTCTCTATGCCTCACTTTCCTCATCTGTAACATAAGGGTCATTATCCCACTTTCATAGATGAAGCTCCATATTGTTTACAAAACACCTACAATAGTGCTCGATACAGAGATGGCAAATCATTGTAGTCGTTATCCGACAAAAGCGAGGCCTCCCCCGATGAGAGCCAAAGGCTGCTGCTAAGTGCCCTGCCCTAGTGAATACTGGCTTAGAAATAAACTGGGTTGAGCCGGGAGGGGAAAGGCATTCTTTATGCCCCTATGAGGAGCTAGGTAAGCCAGGAGCAGACAAAGTGCCTCTTTGCTTCAATGCTGTCATCTCTACAATAAAAGGATTTGACCAGATAATCTCTAAGGACCTCATAGCTCACAGCTCTAAAACTCTTTGATCTGTGAACCAAATCTAATGTGTATTCTATGTTTAGAATTGATATATTGTTAGATCAGT
>NW_011914602.1:0-1587 GCF_000151845.1 Pteropus vampyrus | reverse complement strand
TCACCTGGGTCCCCTGACCACGGAGGAGGACTCTCACTGATCACCAGCCCCTTCCCCCAGTTCACAGAGTACTGACCTCAGGTCCCTGCTCCCAGGGACTCCAAGCTGGAGCAGCCTGACCCAGTGGGCTCTGAGCCCCTGATTGTCCCACCCCTCACCCACATCTCCATTCCCTTCTCCCAAAAAACAGCATTTTTCTTTTTCTCTCTCACAAAGCTCAACTCCAAAAGCCCCAGTTCCGATGACCAGTTTGCCTCTCTCATCTCCCTGCTCCCCAATTCTTTCTCAAATTATTAAAAATGTTATTCATTTCCAAATCCTGACGGAAGCCAGGGACGGAAGAAAAATAAAAGGCCTAGAATTTGTTTGAAGGGGAGGGGAGGGCAGAGCCGGGCAAAAGTGAGCATGCCAATCAAAACCCGCCAGTTCACATATCCCCACTCAGGCTGGAGTGCTCACGGAAGCTTCTTAAATATCCCCTATAACTACAGAGGCTTGGACCCCAGTCGCAAGTAGTTTACAGAGGATTTCCAAAGAAATGAAGGCTCAGGCCTTTTCGGCAGGATGAATTCTACCTATGGTGGCGGAAGAAAGTGATGTAGAAATAAACTGGGATAAAAAAAAGGAAATCCTTGGAGGTTCCCCCACACTGTGAAGGATTTTTGCAGCAATCTGTGGGCACCAGGAGCGGGGATGCCTGGAGCTTCTCCATGGCCCCGTGAATGACAAACAGTAACAATAACAGCGCTGTTCCTTTTACTCTTCCAGATGGCCTCCGAGGTCGGTTAAGAGGCGGACGTGACCTCTTCCTACGCTATCCGCTCCCCAAGAGCAGGAAAGCTTTTTGTCCTGTATCTCACCCAGAGCCCAGCCCTGAATGTCCTGAGTTAGTGACATAAGAGAGAAGTTAAATGGGGTGCCCAAGATCTCCCAGTTATGTATTGATTTATTTTTATTATTTTATTTATTATTTATTATTCTCTATGTTATTAATTATTAGGTATTTATTGTATTTACGAAGCACCTCAGGCTTTCGTATCATGAAACACTCAAAGAGGTCCTACCAATGGCATCCCATTTCTTCTCACAATATTGCTAAGATTTTTAACAAAAGATTCTACAAGAAAAAAAAAAAAAACGAGATCTAGAATTTGAAAGCATATGATAAATGAAAATACTAGACTCCTTACTCGTTGTCCGACTGCCTGCCCAAACAAAGCAATTTGGTTCCATGAATCTGAAGAGGAACTTCCTAAAACAGGTATTTACAGAATTATAGAAAGCGAGCGCCCAAAGGCACCACAGACGTGGTTTAGAACAGCCTCATGCTTTTATGGATGAGAAAACCGAGGCCATTCAGCCAAGTCACCATTCCTAGTTCCCAAGCGGCGGCCCAATGTCACATCCACCATTGCATTTCAGTCCACACGTGGTTGCTGGGGATCGGGTTACAGGAGAAGCCCTTTCAGTGATAGAAGACACAAGGATATGCTGAAGATCTGTGATACGCAGCGCAGACGGAGTCAGGCCAGAAAAGCACGATTTGGGGACATTATTCTGCTGAGACTCCCAACATCGAAAGCCAGC
>NW_011914601.1:0-1070 GCF_000151845.1 Pteropus vampyrus | reverse complement strand
AATAAATAAATACCATTTACTATAGCGTCAACTGAATACCAGAAAACATATAAAAATTGTCAAGACCTATACACTGAATACCAGAAAACAAGATATATGTTGTTCATGGAGTAGAAGACTTAATATATTAAGATGTCATTTCTCCTCAAATTTCTCTAGATATTCAATGAAATAAGAAACAATTCCAGATTTTTTTTTTATAGGAATTGACGAGCTGATTTTTAGGAGATTTTTTTTTTATAGGAATTGACGAGCTGATTTTTTTTTTTTTTAGATTTTAAATATTTCGATTTTTTTTAATTAATTAATTTTTTATGGTGACATTGGTTAATACAATCTAATAAGTTTCAGCTGTACATTTTAACAGTAAGGTATATATATATATATATTTACACTGTGTGTTCACTTCCTTGGTTAGATTTCTTTCTGTCACCACATATTTGACCCCTTTTTCTCCATCTACCTCCCCCCTCCTCTCCCACCCCCTACCCTCTAGTAACCACTAGTCTACTGTCCATGTCCGTGAGTCTCTGTTTGTTTGTCCTATTCATTTGTTTTAGGTTCATATCCCACATATAAGTGACATCATGTGATTTTCAACTTTTTCTGTCTGGCTTATTTTGCTTAGCATGATTATCTCAGGGTCCATACATGTTGTCGCAAATGGCAGTATTGCATCTCTTCTTATAGCTGAGTAATATTCCATCGTATATATGTACCACAGCTTCTTTAGCCAATCATCTATCGTAGGACACCTCGGTTGCTTCCATGTCCTAGTCACTGTGAATAACGCTGCTATGAACATCGGTGTGCAAATATCTTTTAGGATATGGGTTTTCAACTCTTTAGGATAAATACCCAGTAGAAGGATTGCTGTATCATATGGTCAATCAACTGTTAGTTTTTTGAGGAACCTCTATACTGTTCTCCATAGTGGCTGTACCAGTTTGCAGTCCCATCAGCAGTGTATGAGGGTTCCTTTTTCTCCACATCCTCTCCAGCATTTGTTACTACTTGTCCTGTTGATTATAGCTATTCTAACCGGTGTGAGATGGTATCTCATTGTGGTT
>NW_011914600.1:0-2418 GCF_000151845.1 Pteropus vampyrus | reverse complement strand
TAGATATATACTAATATTTTTATATTTAGATGGGATTTGTGTTTTATTAAAATGGATCATTCTCTGTGCATTAATTACTGTGCAGCTTGATTTTCTCTCTTAATACATCATAGAGCTCCCTGCAGGCCCAAAAGACATAGGTTTATTTACTTTTAAACAGAGCTGTATAATATTCCATAAGTGTATAAGCATGACAGTTTCTTAAAACATCCCCCTGTTGATGGATATTCTGGCAGTTTCTTTCTTTTTTTTTTTTTTTTTTTTTGCCACTACAAACAAAGTATCAAAAACCATCCTTGTACATACAACCCATTGTATTGGTGCCGAATACTCTGTGACTTACTTTTGAAATTAGAATTTCAGAGTCAAGTAGCATCACAAATTCTTCCCAATCCATTATGCTCAGGGCTCTTTTGCAGTGGGAGTAAGGCTGGTCTCCAGAGGCCATCTACTCACACCCCATGTCCAGTGGCATGCAAGCCCAGCATTTTCCAGAGCGAGACAGAAACATCCTCTAGGTAACTAGCCACACCACGCTTCTCTTTGGACATGAAGAGACTGTTAAAACCCGTCTGCTGTCTTGTGGCAGATGCCTCATCTTTATATGGCAGCTGAGTCCAACATTATCACATCTTGACCATACTTCACACATCCCTTCTTAGTTACTTTATGGGTGCCTGCTAGTTATATAATTTTTAAAAGGTTTTGCTAGAAATTTTAGGCAGAGCCCAGGCTTCTGTAGGTGGGGCCACATATGGTCTACAAACAGCCGGTTGGATGCGCAGGTGGAGTCAACTTCTAGCACAAATAATTTGGCTGAGATTATCTTTTTGATCTCCACATGGGACACAATGCCGCACACCAAGAATAATAGTTAGTATTCATGGAATGTTGCCTCATGCCAGGCACTGAACTAAACACTTTTAAATAGACCACCTCGTTTAATTCCCTTTACAACTCCGTGAGATTCAAGAGTCATATAATCCTGGTATATTACTTACCCAGTGCCATGATAATTCTGCATAAAACCATGCCAAAACTTGCAGCTTAAAACGGCTAATTATTTGATCGTGATTCTGAGTGAATAATTTAAGTTGGGCAGTTATTCTGGTCTCAGCTGGGCTCTCTCATTGTTCTGTGGTCAGCTGCAGGTCAGCTAAGGAGCTCGGCTTCTGGAAGTTGGCTGGCTGTGGCTGGAGCAATAGGGATTTTTGATGTGGTGTCTCATCCTTCAATAAGCTAGCCTGGGCTTGTTTACATGGTGGGGAAGGGTTGAGAGTAGGAAGGAGGAGAAGGAGAAGGAGAAAGATGAAGAGTGCCAAAGTTTGTTAAAGTCTAGCTCGGAATTGGCACAATATCTCTGCCACATTTTATTGGCCAAAGCAAATCACAAGGTCAATCTGGATTCAAGAGGTAGGAAAATAGAGTCTATCCCTGGATGGAAAGAGCTGTAAAGGGCATGGATATAAAGAGGAGTGAAGGTTTGTGGCCATTTTGGTAATTTATGTCACTGGCCTTTGTAGGTCAGAAGAGCAAGGAACTAAGAAGTTATTTAAAATTGTCTAAGCTCACAAAGCCAAGTGTCAGATCTGAACCTGGGCAGTCAGACACCAGTGTCTAAGCATTCAGCCCCCTCTCCCATCTTTCCATGTCCATGAAAGTTTCCTGACTATTGCAACCTTTATGATCTCACTCTCTCTGAAAATCTCCAGCACACACAGTCAACTTCATAAAGAAAATCATCACTAAAGACCCTTAGCTCCTTGAAGGAGAGATGTATGATAAGTTGGAGGTAGTGTGCTGGTGGGTTTGTGGATAAATGGCTTGGTGGATGGTTGGGGGTTGAGTGAACATGTTGAGTGAGTAGGTGGGTGCATGGATGGGTGGGTGCATGAATAGATGGGTTGACAAGTTGTTGGCAAGTAGATGCGGTGGGGGCTAAGGACAGCTCTAACCTCATCTCTGCTTGGGTTTTACTAAGTTGAGGGACAGGAAATAAAGAAATCTGAGCCTCCAGAATGCCTCTCTTGGAGCCTTAGGCTGAGGGCCTGAGGTCTGAGGTCCACACCATGTTGAGACAGCCTTTTCAATCAGAAGACGTGAGCAACTTCAGATCTCTGAGCTGGAGACAGTGAATGTAGAGCTTTCCTTCTTTCTGGGGATGGAGTGCACAGAGTCAATTTTAAAAGATATTCTTCAGTCCTAAGCTTTGAGCTAATCATTTCTCATTTCTCTAACCCTGTATAAACCATCAGGATTCCCAAGAATACTCTTATCTTAAAGGAGTTTATAATCTGGGCCAAAAACCCATGGGCAAGGTCCAGAATATGGCCTATAGACTCAAGTCTTGGCTGATGGCCAAATAGAGGCCTTCACACTATCCCTCTTTGTGGGGTCACCTGGATGGCTATGTTGTAG
>NW_011914599.1:0-2045 GCF_000151845.1 Pteropus vampyrus | reverse complement strand
CCCCTCAGTTATCTCCACTCTCAGAAGCAGGATCATCTCCAATACTGGCAGCACAAACTCTCACAGCATTTGGACCCAGTTGCTCTTTGATTCAAGGACAGAGAGAAAGAGAGGAAGCCTTTTGTTGGAGCCTGATAGGTTTAGTCTGGAGAATGCTGTGCCAGTGCTGAGCCCCAGTCCTCAGTGATAGGGTGCCCATGTGTTCTTTAATGAGTTGTGTGTGTGTGGGTCTGAGAGACGGGGAGGGGGAGGGGGAAGGGGAGGGGGAGAGATAAAGGGAAATATATGGACCCTCTAACACCAGAGGTCTCCAACCTTTTTGGCACCAGGGACCAGTGCTCATATGAGAACCTAATGCCTGATAATCTGAGGTGGAGCTAAATCGGGATGCTAGCGCTGGGGAGCGGCTGCAAATACAGATGAAGCTTCTCTTTCTCACTCACCACTTACCTCCTGCTGTGCAGCCCAGTTCCTAACAGGCCATGGACAGGTACTATGGGGAACCCTGCTTTAACCCACAGGTCCTTGGCTGCGGCCCCTCATACCCAGGACTAATGGTGTTCTGGGTAAGCCAGCCACCGAGGGCTCTTGAGTAGCAGACATGTGGGCTCCGCATAACGGAATCCTAAAGAAACAGAGAATGGGCCCCTTTCAAAACTTCTGGATTAGATGATTTCTGAGTTCCTTGGTACCTTGGTGCTCAGCAGAACTGTTCTTGCTCTGTGGAGCTTTCACCTAATTTGAACCAGGGAAATCCCATTTTTAATTTTTAATCAATTTTATACATTGGACTTTTGCCCATGGTTTTGTTGGGGGGGAAAAAAAGAATGATTTTACCAAAAAAAAAAAAAAAAAAAAGAGAAAGTGATTTGGTCCATTTACCACCCCATGTCCCCATTACAATTGGGAAGACTGAGGCCCAGAGAAGGCCAGTGACCTGTCCAAGTTGATCCTTCAGTTGGCTATAAGGCCCAGACCCGAAGCCAGGTGCCCAGACTGCCTTTTTCCTCCCTCATGGGTGGTGGATGGAATCAAGGATGGAATAAACAATTTATTACTGTGTTGATCTCAGAGAAGAATTTTATGATCTGTTCAGCCTCTTCCCAGAGTTGGCCTGGCCCTTAGTGGGCTAGAAGACATCGTGTCCCTGATGAGCCCTTAAGGTTTTGGAGGCTATTGCTGAAACTGGAGATCTCATGCTCATATGTGCTCTTGGCTGATTTGTAATTTTTCCATTGCTTATAGGGTATGAGGTAAGAAAACAGCAGACATCTAGTGTGAACTGTATCCTATTCTCTCTTTGTACATCTGTGTATCTCTTCCCCTCTATTTTTATTCCACATCATTCAAAAACATTTATTAGTACCTACTGTGGAACAGTTGTCACGGTACAGCAGCTCAGAGACATGGCCAGCCTTTGTCTATCTTTCTTTAATCTGTTTCTCTGGCGTCTCATCTACATATATGTGTGCATGTGTTTGTATCTTTTTTACAATATCTCTCTTCTCTCTTCCTTCCCCTTCTCCTCCTCTTCCTCCTCCTCCTTTTCTTCTTCCTCCTCCTTCTCCTTCATCTCTGCACTGTTATGTTTTTTGTCTTCCCTTATTTCTCACTGTACTTGCTTTCTGTCTTTTTTTTTTTTTTTTTTTAGCTTTTCTCACTTTCCTATTGTCTTTTGTTTCTCTCTCTGTTTCTACTTCTGTCTCTCCCTGAATCTTGGTGTAGACATGTCTCTCTCCCTCTCTGTCTATTCTCAAACTCTCTTTACATAATGTTCGTGTATTTGTGTACAAAGTGGAGGGCTACAAAGTCCTCTTGAATTTCTACTCTTCACTCAAGTCTGTGGGAAAACACTGAGGCCACCCCAGCTGTTAGCAAATTTCACAAGATTTCCCTCTTTTGATTATTTGATTATGAAAACACATTTTAGTCCCACTGAAAAAATCTGAATCTCACTAGGCTTGTGCATTGGACAAGCAGGGCCAGATTTTTTTTTTTCCAGGTTGTAAGGAGACCTACCGTACTTTTAAATACAAGTGAAATGG
>NW_011914598.1:0-3438 GCF_000151845.1 Pteropus vampyrus | reverse complement strand
GGTATCGTTATAGGGCTGCTCATAACAAAACTACTAGCCTCCCCTAGCAGTCTAAGTGTTGAGAAAGAGAGAGAGAGAAAGGGAGAGAGAGAGAGAGGGAGAGAGAGAGAGAGAGAGAGGGAGCGAGAGAGAGAGAGAGAGAGAGAGAGAGAGAGAGAGAGAGAGAGAGAGAGAGAGAGAAAGAGAGGGAGAGAGAGAGAGAGAGAGAGGCAGTACCTTTCCATTCGCTGCCTCCCCCCGACTGCCCATCTTATTAGATGTCAGTATTTTGCCCAGTACTTGAGAGAATGTACAGGGTAGATGTATGAGTGAATTTTTCCTAGAGGTAAGCATAGCAGTTTCTTGATCTACAGTTTTCACTACATCTTAACAAAATGACAGATAATAAAAGGATAAGTGGAGTTTGAATGCTTAAGAGTCCTGTTCTCTTGAATCTTGCAATGTTGTCAAGTACTATCTTTATTCCCTGATTGTTCTGGAGAGGAAAAACATAAAAGCCTTATTGATGGTTTTATTTCAATTTCAGAACAGTGGATTTTTTTCCAGTTGTCCCATTTTTAATTGGGGAGAAGCCCAGGGACATATTTCACAGCAAAGTCAAGAGCTTTTCTCCAAATTTAGACTTGAGCCTTCAGCAGAATGAATCACTGACTATCTTGTTCAGTTAAGAGCATCATTTACTTTCCCAATAAAACTTCACTTCAAAGAACTTGTTTATCCATCAGCTCTTTACTTATTGCCTTCTACACACCAGATGCTGCTTTGGCAGTTTGGAGAGATAAATTAGGGCAGAGAGAGCTGGCTAGACTAAGCTGTATGGTGTGGGGGTAGGAGCTCTCATTCTGGTGCTAAGAAACCTGGGTTCACCTCCAGGTATTTGAATTTATTTTCTGTGCAAAGTTGGGCAAGTCACTTCTTTGAATCTGGACTATCAATCCCTTTTTTCACTGGATTATTTTGAGGCATGGGTTATGCTGGCTAGACATCCTAGGTTCAGACAGACCTGGGAACGAATTCCAACTATGCCGCGTACTACCATGTGGCCTTGGGTAAGTCGTTTCACTTATGTGAGTCTCAGTTTTCTCATCTGCAAAATAGAAATAATAAGGCATCCCTTGAAAGACATCTGAGATAATTCAGAGCTAAGAGAAGCATATGGAAACACTTTATAAAGTTCAAGACAGGAGGAATATTTTTCTAGGCCCATTAGAATCCATTCTGAATTTCCTAGCTCTTCTTGAGGTTAATTCTTTCACTTCTTACTTGATTAGCATTGCCTGAAGCAGTTTGCAGAAGGACTTGAATCTTTGAGCTTGTGCTTTTCCATTTTCTATAAAACAAATCCTTGGTTGCTAAAACCCAAGTGAAATTGAAGTAAATGTGTCAAGTTAACTTCTGCTTCTTGCTTTCCCTTGTCATGGGTCTACCCTCGTCTAGGTGGTGGCCTGGGCTGGCTTTCTTTGCCTGCATTTGTACAACTGTGCTTTGTATTATACAAGAGACTACCATCTCCCCTATCCTAGCTCTTGCCCCTCCCAACTTTTGTTGTCAAATTATTTCAGGGAAAGCATATCTCTTGTGGGCGTTCTTTCTGTATGGGGCCAGACTTTCCATTTTTTGGCTGATGCTGCACATGCAAACACATTTATTAAATCCTGGTATTCTGGACTGTGGTAGTCTAGGGTGCAATGGCCTTTCTGGGCAGGGCACTGTGAGTCAAGAGTGGAAAATTATAGCATAGTGGTGTTCTGGATCTACATGTCCCCATCCCTCCACCCATAGAGGGTGGAGGCCACTCTAAGGCCCTGCTAAGATTTTCCTTAGAGCCCTATATAACAAGGGTGCTTCAACGGAGTCCAAGCCTGTGCTGGAGTAAGGCTGGTGGCAGAACCTGTAGCATGGTGATCTGCCTATGCCTCTCTTTGCTGGAGCTGATATGCATAAATTTTTCAAGGGGGAATGGAAGGAGGAAGGAGTTAGTGTTTGTCCAGTGGTGGAAGGATAGTGTGGCACTTATACCCCTGATGTCTGGAAAACTGGGACATGATAGGTAAACAATGGATATTTGTAAACTGTGAAAATGAGATTTGATTCATTAACATAACGGGCATGGGCGTTTCTTGTCCTTAGCTCCCAGTTATCACGGCATTTTACAGCATCGATTTTCTAGGGTTTTGTTGTCAGCTCTTCAGAGCTGATACTCCCTTGGGAGATTGTTCTAAGCTCTTCTCTCTGAAAGCCTCAGTTGCCTCGTTTGTAAAGGAACGAGGATGATGATGATAGTTTGTGCCTCAGATTCTCGGTGCAGAAGCCAAGTTGTATGTCAAAATGTGAAATTCTAACACAATGCTATACACACACACACACACACACACACACACACACACATCTATATATATAAGGTATATATATATATCTTACTGTAAATTATATGCCTGAAACTTACTAGATTTTGTTAACCAATGTCACCATAATAAAAAAAAATTTTTAAGAAAGTGAAATTCTTCAAAAACTCAAATATCCTGGGCAATTGTTAGAAATCTAAAAGCAACAAAATTAGCTTATGAAAAACCTAAGAGAAAGAGGGTAATAGGGCAGTTATATCTGTGTTGGCTCAGGATTATGAATGGGAAACTTGGTTTTAAAAGCCCCTCTTTATTCAAAACAGAACATTCCTCGTTATTAGTTGATTCTAAAGTGGTCCCTACCATGACTGTCCTATGTAGTTCTCGTCAGTGGAGGTCCTAGTGAGTAGATACCCACCAGGATGGCAGATTTTGAGCCTTTCAGTGGCAGCTGAGTCATCACAAACCTAGAGTCTCTTCCTTCCTATGGAGACAGAGTGATTTCAGAATCGGGCCAAGTTTGGGCAAACCAGGGCTTGGAAGTTAGGTCCCAAGTGTCTAGAAGTATTTAGGGAAGAGGAAGAAAAAAGTCTGTCTTCTTCGAGCATTTGATAACCTCTAGGTGATGCTTCTGCTCCTTTTGAAAACTGGAGTTTGTTTTGAGTTCATAGAATCTTAGAATATCAGACCTGGGTCGTGGCGGGAGGACTCAGTTCATTGAATTCAATCCTTTCATGGTATCGTAGAGAAAACTCGAGTCTGGACTAGGAAAGGGGCTTGCCTGAGGTTGTACAGCCAAGTCATGCTGGGAGATAAGGCTTGCTCTTAGTGAAGATTCTATGACATTCAAGAAGTAGATCCAAACCTTCCTCTCACTCTTTAAATAACCCCTCCAGGCAAGTATGTTTTTTGAGACCTTTAAGTTTCTTAGGAAGAGTGAACAAGTGAGCCCTCTGTGGCCTTGAGAGTGAGTGCCTCTTAAATTTTGCACCCTAGGCATTTACTTGCCTCACCATAATGCTAGCCTTGACCTCTTGGCTGTCACTTGTGCCACACCCTCTCTCACCTCAGGGCCTTTGCTATTACTTTGCTC
>NW_011914597.1:0-2094 GCF_000151845.1 Pteropus vampyrus | reverse complement strand
TCTTGATTATATTTCTCCTTCCATCCCCTCTCTCCTTTCTTCGTTTCCTTCGTCTTCTCCTTCATCTTCCCTCCAACACCACCACTCCCCGCCACCAAAAAATGGTGACTTGATTTTTAATATGAGCCCTTCTCTGATCGTCTAACCATTTAGAGCAAGTTATAACTGGTCCAGGGAGGCTCGCTGTCCTGCTAAGTTCCAGGAGTAGGGGGCGAGGGGTGTCACTGATTGTGCTGACAGAAACTAGGGCCTAGGTCTCTGAATTTCAAATCTAGGGTTTTTCCTCCATACCTGTGCTTTTTACCACCTCGAAACTAGTTTAAAAATTTCGATCTGTCATGGACCAATTCTTTAATAAAAGTGAATTAACAGAGAAATAAAGTGGGGGAAAAAAGACATACAAACCCCAGTTTTTTATTGTTAAGTTCAACAGACATATCCAAAGTACTCTGTCAAATTGCTCTCTCTATATAGTTTCCTCACTAAATTAATTCCTACAACTCTTCATAGTTTCCAGTGTTTCTTTTGAACAAGGCGGTGAGGGAGAGGGGAAAAGGAAAGGTCTGTCTTTGGTAGGTTTGTTAGAGCAAGTAGAAGCCATTTTACATGGTTTGTTTTCTGAGACCATTTACCAGTGTGCTCTTTCTTTTTAAAAATTTCCTTTAAATTTCAAGGCTTTGTTAGATGTAAATTTCCAATTTCCATTTATCTTACAAGGAATATTTTGGACTAGGCAGCAGGAATATGAAGTAAGAGAAAGAGGGCTGGGCTGGGAGCCCTACACCTGAGTTCCAGGATTGTTTTTTTTCATTATTTTGCCATGTGATTTTGGACGAATGACTTATCTTGACGATATATTCGGTTTATTCCCAGTTTGTCTGGGGAGCCCAGGCTCTAATCGTTTTGCACTGGATGACTGTGATAATCTTCTATCTCCTGGTCTCTCCACTTTTACTTCACCCCTTTCAGCCCACCCTCCAGCTCCTAAAGGGTGCCTTCAATGTTGTCCCTTTTCCTTAAAAGTTATCCTCTCGCCTTCATTTTGCATGTTTTAACCCCTCTGAGACTCAGTTTCTCATTGAGACGGTCAACAATAGCCTACAGCTGAATTATTGTGAAGTTTGATGAGATCTGTAGTACATGGTTCTAAATGCAAGAGAGAACCACCACCACTACCACCACCCACCAACATCATAGTGGAATAGACCCCAAGAACCCTGCTCTGCCCCTGAAACGTGGGCCAGAAATCCCACTCTTTGGGAAACTCAAATGCTGGAAGCACTTTTAAAAATCTTTTTTCTCCATCCAAACTTCTGCCTACTGGCCTGGCATGGTGCAAATGCTTTCACAGGCAGCTGGGATTTTAATCTGTGCCAAGAGGCTGCTTGTCCAAGGTTGCTTGGCAATACCTAATCCTCTGAGTCCCCCACCTCCCACACATCCACTCTTTCAACGTTCAGTCTTTCAAAAGACATCTACAAATAGACTCTTGTTTTATCTTCAAATAAACCTTAGAAATCGCCATGGTATATATTATTTCTCCATGAGTGATAAGGGAACTGAGGCCCAGAGAGGTGAAATGAACTATTCAAGGTCACACGGCCATTTTGCAACTCAGAAGGGAGTAAAACTCAGATCTTTTAACTCTTGTCCTGTACTCTTTCCTCTTCCATACAAATATTTTTAAATCACTTTTTGTCTTAAAATTTTCCACACCTGGTCCTAACTCCAAGTAAAATTTTTGTGTATAGTTAGAATTATGGCGCTGAGAGGGAAATTGGTGGGAAAAATAATCTCATGTTAATGGGCTTTGATTCTAGACAGGAACCTTTAAACTGAGAGAAAAAAATCAAGCTACAGATTAAATCTCTAAAGAGGAAAAGAAAATAATGTTTTACATAAATATATATATTTATATATATATTCATGTAAATATATATATTTATGTATTTATATATATTCATGTAAATATATATATACTTATGTATATATATATTTTATGTATATATATAAAATACTATATAAAATACCTATATTATTTATGTATTTGTCAGGAATGGTGACCTAGGCACAATTAACTCCCGCCACTTCTCA
>NW_011914596.1:0-2329 GCF_000151845.1 Pteropus vampyrus | reverse complement strand
TCACATCCTCTGGGCACTGTAACATCTAGTTTTTTTCTGCATGTAACACTAAAGGTCTTCTGATGCAACGATCAAATGTTTTGAGGCAGATCTTCTAAGAAATATACTTGGAGCTTATGTCATGCTGTCATTGTTCATTTTTCTGGCTTCAATTATTTATTAAAAGCAAAATCCGTGACAGGTTTATTGCTTGTTAATATATGAGCTTTACTTTGCTACATATTTATTCCGTTAATATGTATGTTGATATCTTAGCTGTCAGTGATTTGTGATGGCATTAAATATAGAGACGTACATATAACAGGGAATATACTTAGATATAAGATTTTACAAAAGATCCAGTTCCTTGAGAAATCGACAGTCTTAGGTTTTGTTTTGTTTGTTTTTACACTGATCGTCTTCATTCTTTGAATTGGATCATAAACATTTTAAAGGAAAAGGAGATTTTTTTTTCCCCCTTGATTTTATTTTATTTTTTTTCACAATGCAGACTACTGGATATTGCTTATAGAAGTCAGCCCCAGGCCAGCTACTGTTTCCTCTACGGAATCTCGCAATGCAAAGGAGTCTTTAACTCAATAGTTTCTCACTTGAATTATGGTTATATCTGTCCTGTTGTGCCTTCTACACTAGACAGCAAGTTTTATAAGGGCAAGATCTTCATTTAATTCACCCATAGCCTTGGCTAAGTGCTCAATTAGTATCGATCAGTATTATTATTTCAAATAATACATCTATTAACTGTATAAAGTGTCATACTTAATTTTTTCAAAAATGCCTTCCAAGGTAATTTGAAAAGGTAAACTCAAGTCAGGAAATTATGCCTGATTTATTATTTTTCTCCTTCTAGGCACATTTCTCACATAGTCCAGTCAAGTGTTTTTTTTTCACTTTTTAAAATTTATGATAGAATATAGATGCTGAGGAAACTTTTCTAACTAACTTCAACTTATTACTATGTTTCTGTAATAGACACTATAAAATAAATGTAAGGCTAATTTATAATGTGATTTTTGATAATGGCTATAGTTATTGTTGTGTGTTTGAAAAATGCATGCATGTGAAGGAATTGGCAATAATAGCTAGAGAAATAGTAAGCATGTGTGTTAAGTGGTTTTTGAACTTTATTCTGAGGGCATTTTCAGAAATAGAGGGTGATGTTCTTCATTCCTAGTTAAGACTTTGGATGGAAATCAAGGACATTGCTGTATCAGCCATGGTTCCCAATATTTTTTCACTCAGTCATGTTGGTCCCTTTGAAACTCAAACATTTATGAAAATTTATAATTTTGTGCAAATATTGAAGACCTGGAATTGCAAAGTCTATATAAATCAAGAGCTGCTGCTTGCTGGTTAGGCAGAAACTAAATTTCTGCCTAGCTCTTTTTTGCATTTTTCATTAGAATTACTTGTTTGTTACAATATGATTTTCTTCAAAAATAGATGCTCTGAGGCAAAAGAGGAACCACAGGCTATACATTGAATAGAAGGTTGATTAGTTGCCCAAACTTCAGTAGTGGGTGCCTGCCATGCTTACCTAGAGAAATAATTCCTCCTCTGAAATCTCATTGTGCTAATTACTAGTTCCAGTCGAGTTCAATATTGCCAGCATTACTTTTGTAGTTGCTTATGAATCACGTTCGACAGTTTATGCATATTTCTTTTGTGCTTAAACAAATAAAAATATATTTTCTGAACCTTTGTAGTAAAGCATTTTATGGTTAAAAATCTACAACTTTGTGTCTTTTATTTTGTTCTTTTGCTTGCTTTTTTTTTTTTTAATTCTACATGCTTCAAGTTCATTGACCTATGAACTAGACCATATCATAGATGGTAAATGTGGAAAAGGTAGTATATGCAAATCTCTTCCACATAGGAGTGAGATAGGTGACTACTTTTGAGTAGTAATTGACAGCACGAAGCATTACAAGGAATACATCATTGTGCTTTATTTACAAGGTAATTTCTGGTATTAAATGATAATTGTTGAGATATTACTGCTCAAGTGTGTGACTGGAGCTAAATATAAACTGGAACTAACAGAATCTTGGAGTAATATTTGCTGTTCATAAACAATTACATATTCCTTGCCTGTCCTTTATTAAGACAGAACTGCTTTCTTTCAAATGTCCTGTACTTGAACAGGCTTTTGTTTTTGTGTGCAATATGTTAAAGGTGCTTATGCAGTTATGATAGTTTCTAAGAAGAATTTCAAATTGGTACCAACTACTTGCAAAAGGAAAGTAATTCATGGTTTCACAAGAAAGGAAGATGTGAAGGGAAGTCAGGTGTGTGTATGTGTGTGTCTGTGTTTATAATAAACAGAAAC
>NW_011914595.1:0-921 GCF_000151845.1 Pteropus vampyrus | reverse complement strand
TTTAGTTCCAGTCTTCTCAGGGGCATGGTCCTCACATCAGGACTTGTATACAGCCATGGTTATGTCTGTGGCACAAGTCAAAATAAAATTTGTGAGGTCATCAGAGAAGATAGAATTTCCCAGGTTGTGGTTTCCATGTGACTCTGTGACCCTGTTGTGTGTTGCTTTAAAAGAGAAAGATAAATATCATTGTTTGAAGTTCTCAAGCGATTTTCAGATTTGATGTTATTGATTCTCGATTTATTTTCTTGGCTATTGTGCTTTGTTCTGAGTAGACCAGACTCTTAATAGTCTTGTTCCAATGTGGTTTCTGAAGCTCTGAGTCTTTGCCTTAAAGTTTCTTCTATGGCTCATGCCCCCAACATTTTTCTTTCTTTTATTGATTCTTGCCAGGCTTTGGGCATGAAATAAATTATGTAAAAGATTTGAAACTTGGATTTCTTTTTGGGCTTAGTTTAGCATGCTGTAACAATCACTTAAAATGAAAGTTTCGTTATAGATCTGAACACCACCACCATTCCTGAAGTCCCCTGGAACCTTAAGGCTACATCTTTAAGATTTTCTTTTATGGACTAGGCTCTTACTATTCTGTCTTCACACACGACCATTAGGATGCTAAATAAGAGAGAAAGTTTCTGTCTGGTGGTGACAGTCCCTGAGCTGTTACTCGCATAGAAATATTTTCTCTGGGGCAATTTACATTTTAATATCTTTTTTTTATTTTATTTTTTTACTGACACAGATATATATACAAAATTGTAATTACTTTTTAAAAATATATAAGGTTCAAGATTAAATGACTTATTTCTGGCCCACCTGTCTGCTTTCTTTCCTCCATCTGTCCTCTCTCCCTCCCTGTCTCCCTCCCGCTCCGTTTCTCCTTCCTTCCTTCCTTCCTTCCTTCCTTCCTTCCTTCCTTCC
>NW_011914594.1:0-3874 GCF_000151845.1 Pteropus vampyrus | reverse complement strand
GTAAAAGCAAAAATAAACGAATGGGACTATATCAGAATAAAAAGTTCTGCACAGCAAAAGAAACCCATCAACAAGACAAAGAGGCAACCATTTTAATGGGAAAATATATTTGCAAACAATGCCTCCGACAAGGGGCTATTATCAAAAATATACAAAGAATTCATACAACTCAGCCAAAAAAAAAAAAATCCAATTAAAAAAATGGTTACAGGACTTGAACAGACATTTCTCCCAAGAAGACATACAAATGGCCAACAGACACTGGAAATGGAAAGTGCTTAACCTCACTTGCTATTAGGGAAATGCATATCAAAACCACAATGAAGTACTACTTCATACCTGTTAGATTGAGTATCTTCAATAGGACAAATAAAAACTAGTATAGGAGAGGTTGTGGGGAAAAGGAACCCTCATACACTGCTGGTGGGAAGTAAATGGGTACTATGAAAAACAGTATGGAGATTCCTCAAAAAACTAAGACTAGAATTACCATATGACCCAGCGATCTCTCTTCTGCATCTCTACTCCCAAAATTTGAAAACATATTTCCATAAAGATATATGCACCTTGATGTTCATAGCAGCATTATTCACGACAGCCAAGACATACAAACAACCAAGGTGTCCTCTGATAGATGATTGGATAAAGAAGATGTGGTACATATATATAATGGAATGCTACTCAGCCATAAGAAAAGATGAAATACTGCCATTTGTGACAACGTGGATGGATCTCAAGATTATCATGCTAAGCGAAATAAGTTAGAAAAGTTGAGAACCATATGATTCCACTTACATGTAGAATATAAAACCAAAAGCAACAAACGAACAGGGCAAACAAACAGAGACTCATGGACATGGACAAAGTTTAGTGGTTACCAGAGGGAAGGAGAGGAGGTGGGGGATAGATAAGAGTAAAAGGGGTCAAATACATGGTGACAGAAGGAAATTTAACTTTGGGTGGTGAACACACAATACAACATACATACGACATATTATTGAATTGTTAACTTGAAACCTATACAATTTTATTAACCAATGTCACCCAATAAGTTTAATAAGAAAGAAAGGAAGAAAGAAAGAAAGTGGGGGCAGGGAGGGAGGGAAGAAGAAAAGAAAAATAAAGAAAAATCTCAAACATACAACACAATTGAAAACACTTTCCAGTGAACGCTAGTGTAATACCACCTGGATTCTATCATGATCATTTTACTATATCACAGCTGTCCGTCTACATATCCCTCTATTCATCCATACGCCATCTTAATTTGGGTGCATTTCAAAGTAAATTATAAGCCTCAATTCACTTCCCTCTAACTACTTCAGCATGCATATTATTAACTAGAGCTCAAGATCTTCCCTTCTGATATAAAATTTAAATAGTATAACGTTCACAAATGTTAAGCTTGCAGGTGCTGTGTTTTGACAAATGCATGTACCTGTGTAACCCAAACCCCTATGAAGATAGACAACAGCTAATCACCCCAAGGTTGGCGTGTAGGTTTGCCACATGACCTTGGATAAGACCTGTTTAACTTTAATCCCAGCATGATTTTTAGGCATCAGTAAAATTATCAAAAACTACTCCATTGGGGAAGAGAGACGTTTGTTTTGTTTTGTTTTGTTTTGTTTTGTTTTCCAGAAGAATTGCTATAATGGTAGCCATTCTGAGTGCCAGGACTTGAGGGTGCTACTTTCGTTCACATAGGCCTGTTAACATCATCATTATTACTATGAGGCGCATAAGAAGTAGGATCTGAAAAGGCATTTGCCCACAGCTTCTCCCTTTCTAAGCACAGATGACAGAAATAAGAAAAAGTTGTGACAAAAATTGGAAGAGGTCAGCAAAATTCCTTTGGGCCCCCCACCTTCTATTCTGGTCCCCTTCCACATAGACTTTCCCTTCCCCTCTGACAGCTTCCCAATAACTTCCTCCTTTCTAACCCCCTCACTGGAAGCAACACAGGAAGGAAACAGAGAGAGGAAGGACATGAAAGAGGACAGAGCCCAGGGAAGCTCAGCACAGTGTAGTCAAGGGAAACCTAGGAGTTGAGAAGCAAGAACCACAGCAAGAGACTTTTAGGTGAATTGATATTTTACTGATCAAACATGAAAATGGAATCTGAGACAATTATTGAAAAGCCAAATTACAGATTTTCGAAAACTCGGTAAGTAAGAAGAGAACAAAACTGCAGTTTGGTCAGATAAGATTGATACTAATTAGAAAGTCAAATTTATCTAACCACTATGCCGTACAACTGAAACTAATATAAAATATCTTTCAATGTCAACTTTAATTAAAAATTTTTTTTTTAAAATAAGCTAAAAAAAAGAGTCATCTTGTTCTCTAATTCCAACACAGACTCGAAATTGGTGTCCAAACACGGCCATTCCACCCCCATCCCAGGTCTGTCCCAGCTGAACTGGACTCCTCATGGCCCATCTTGTTCTATCTAGTTCAATCTTTCTAATGACAGCCAGAGAGTACGTCTTAAAACATGAGTTCATTCATGTCACTCCCTCGCTTAAAATTTTCAACCATTTCCATATGTACTGAAAATAAAATCTGAAATCCTTATCATGACTTAAAAAACCCCACATCACCTAGCCTCTGCCAACTCTCCAACCTTATGTCTCATCACTCTCCCTCCTTCTACTGAGTGCAGAGGCCTACTTTTAGCTTCTCAAGGTACCAGGAAACTGCCTCAAGACCTGATTCTTGCTGTTACCCCTTCGTGGAGACCTCGCCCTGCTTTCCCCCCACCTCCTCCTGTTCATCAAGAGTTCAGGGTACTCTGTTAATGCCTCCCTCTCCTTCTATCTCCAGGAACCTTTTTCTTTCCCTTCATTTGTTACTTAGATGTGAATATGTATGTTTATTTGTTTAAAGTCTGTATCCTAAATTAGACTAGTAGCGCCAGGAAGACTGAGACCATTATTGCTTTTGTTCCCTGTCATATCCCCAGTTCCAAGCATCATACCTGGTTCATAGAAACATACTATAAATGTTTGTTGAATGAATGATAAATAAATGAATTGCTGTATACTCATCAATCCATGGATCTAGTTCCACAAACTCTATTGGGTACCTGGGTTACTCCTTTCTCCCACCAAAAGTCATGTTCCCTCTCTTAAGGCACTAATCAGTTTCTCCCAAGTTAAGGTCATTTTTTTCTTTCCCCTACTAGACTATAAACACATATAGGGCATATTTGTTTGGCTTTTTGCAGTTACTGTAGTGTCTAGCACAGTGTCTTGTACTTTATATATGATCTAAAATATATTTTAAGAAAAGTTGAAAGCAAGCAAAGATGGTTGACTTCTTGTTCATGTATCTTACCTTTCCCTGCGCCTGTATTGCTAGACTGCATCTTCATATTCCTAGATGAGATGGGGCCATTAAGAAGTAAATAAAGGGAGAAGCTGTGATATGAGAAACAGCTGAAAGGAGAAGAAAAGAAAGAGAGAGAGAGAGAGAGAGAAAAGGAAGGAAGGAAGGAAGGAAGGAAGGAAGGAAGGAAGGAAGGAAGGAAGGAAGGAAGGAAGGAAGGAAGGAAGGAAGGAAGGAAGGAAGGAAGGAAGGAAGGAAGGAAGGAAGGAAGGAAGAAAGGAAAGAAAGAAAGAAAGAAAGAAAGAAGAAGAAGAAGAAGAAAGAAGAAGAAGAAGAAGAAGAAGAAGAAGAAGAAGAAGAAGAAGAAGAAGAAGAGAGAAGAAGAAGAAGAGAAGAAGAGAGAGAGAGAGGGAAGATAAGAGATGGATTTACAATCTTATATTATGATTAATGAATAGATTTGAAGTCCGAGTGATTAAAATAGTTATGTTTCTTCTCTATCCGCTCTCTCTGCTATAATTGCATTATACGTCTACTGCCAGGT
>NW_011914593.1:0-899 GCF_000151845.1 Pteropus vampyrus | reverse complement strand
TCAATGTGCTTGGCCCCTTGTCTCACAGAATATTGAGGGGATGAAACAAGACACCAGGGTGGGAGTCAGCTGTGTCTAAGCAGAACATGTGAACTGTGCCCTAAAACTCAACGTGTGAGACCCACCTGTTATGAGCTGGTGTATCCCCCCAAAATTCATATGTCAAAGCCCTAATCCCAGTACTTCCGAATGCACGACCTTATTTGGTAATAGCATGGTTACAGATGTTAGGATGAGGTCATACTGGGGTAAGGTGGCTCCTTTTCCAATATGACCAGTGTCTTTATAAAAAAGAAAATTTGGACACAGACAGACACACTCAGGGAGTATGTCCTGTGAAGACTGGAGTTAGGCCGCGCCAAGCCAAGGGACCACCCGAAGCCGGGAGGGGAGCCTCAAACAGAACCTCCCTCTGCGCCTGCAGAGAGAACAGGGCCCTGCTGACACTCCGACCTCAGACTTCCAGCCTCCAGAACTGTGAGATAATAAATTTCTGTTGTTTAAGCCACTCTGTTTGTGGCACTCTGTTTGTCACAGCAGCCCCACACCCTGATCCCTGATCCCTGATCGCTCTGAGCCAGGTAAATTGGTTCTAAGCCTCTACCTTGAGTATTGTTTAGGCAAGGCCTTCACTTCCTCAGAGATAAGCAAGAGCCTGGGAGCCTTTCCCAGTGGAGACACTGCAGAAGGCTCTCTGGTCTTCAGTCTGTCTCCCACAACTGGGTCCTGCTCCTGGACCCCAGTCCTTTTCTCCTACCCTGTAAAATCGAACAGCAGCTACTTTAATACCAAGACAGCCTGGGGAAGGAAGTAGGGGTCTTGCCAACCTGGGGCTTCATGTACTGGCCCTGGACACTGATGCCTTATGGGCACCACCTCTGCTGGTCCTCTGGGGCCCA
>NW_011914592.1:0-2646 GCF_000151845.1 Pteropus vampyrus | reverse complement strand
GGGAAATGTTCCAGTTAGCGAAGACCAGGGCATATGAGTAATAGAACCAATTTCCAGACTGGGTCATATGCTAAGAAGTTTAGGTTTAATCCTCTGACTGCATTTTCAAGAATGTGGATTTTATTCTAATGGGTTCCCATAGATACCCTTTCACCCCTTCCCCACACAAGGGAGAGTCAGCAATAACCTAGAGAATCATGTTTCTCTATGTCTACAATAATTAAGAAAGATAAGGGGTAGTAGGGAAATTTTCAACTAACATTGAATAACAGATATCTTATATTGTTAATGCAGAACAAATACATCTTTTAAATGTCACAACTAATAAACATTGACTATTTGTATGTTTGGAGTATATAAAAAGCATCAGCTAGATCGTAAGCAACATAAGAACATTTCTGTCTTTACCATCATATTGTATACATGGTAAATAATGTATACATCTGTATGAAGAGCTAAATGAACCAATAGGATCAAACCTACAAATGGTTGACACTGGCTTGATCATGAGATTTGGGTGTTTCCTGGTGGGGTCTTTAGATCCTCTTTCAATTAGATGGTCTTTAAATGTTTGCTGCCTTTGCTTTTTATTTTTATTTATTTATTTTTTGCATTTATTTATTATTATTTTTTTATTATGATGGAATTAGTTAACAAAATCCAATAAGTTTCAGGTGTACAATTCAACAGTAAGACGTTTTATATATATATAATTCAACGTCTTACTGTTGAATTGTACACCTATTGTACACAATACTATATATATATATATATATAGTGTTACCTTTGAATTGTACATCTATTTTACACAATACTATATATATAGAGTATATACTCTATATATATAGTATTGTGTAACCTTTGCTTTTTAGTAATGCCCACAACTAATGTCCCTAGACAAAGTCAGATTCCTCAGTTACATGTTTCTTTAAAATTTAGTAGGCTAAATTGAGTGAACTGAGCTCCTCCACACACATAATTGAGAAAGATGATATGATCAAAAAGAGTCAGTTAGATTGGGTTTATCTAGCCAGACACAGATTTTCAAAGCTAATATAATGGGCCTTATAATATAAGTAGGTTTAGGAGAAGATCAGATGTTTCTTAACAATATTCCGCTAGGAATATTATTTTGATTATTTTGTAAGGAGTAAGGTCAAAAGTTAAGTTAATAGAAAACATATAATCCTCATAACTTATAAGAGATGTAAATTATCTTAAAAGAAAATAATATTTACTTTGGTGAAGAGTATTTGCTCTTAGGTAATTTGCGATGTAATCAGTCACAGATCTTGTTAATATAGTTAGTAAGTTAAACACAGAGAATTCACAGTCTTTCTCATTCACAAAACTCACATATTTCCATTTGTGAAATATCAAAACCTGGGCTAAGGAAATCCTTTTATATCCAAGCAAAGATGTTAGCTGAGATAAAAGAACTGAGACCTTACTCTCATGTGGAAATACACACACACACACACACACACACACACACACACACACACACACACACATTCTTGCCTTCCACCATATAGTATAGTAAGTCGGAACATTTCAGAATAGCAGATACAGTGGATGGGAGGAACCTGTTACATTAGAACTACAATAGCACTTACCACATTGTGTAATTGTATTTATTAGATGATTATTTAACTAATGCTTGTCTGTATACACTGAGCTCCTCTGCTCCCCCTGTGTCTCTAGTTCCTAGCCTGATGCCTGGCATGTAGTAATTATTTCACTTAAATAAATAAAGGTTAAAAACATAAGTAAAAAGTTTCCTCTATTAGTAAATATAAAACTCATAGCCTATCAGGTTGGAATCAAAAGAAGACTCCTTCAGTGGTGAGAGGTGACCGGTGAATCAGTCCATCTGTCCCGAAGATTCATCTTTCCCTTTGGGTTCTGTTTTTGATTATTTCTGATGTCTCCATACTGGCCTATACCCTCTTCACACTCTTGTCCAGGATGGAATACTGGACCACTTTTTTAATATCTCTTATTCTAGATGAGGCAGATCTAGAGTACTCAAATGAAATTTTATTATATATTCAGGGATAATAAAGGGGGAATAAACACAGAGTACTGGGAATGTCAACGGTCTAATTTAAAGGAATTTTTTTTTTAAATTTTAAGTAGTATAGAAATAAAGTATCTGATAAATTACAATAAGATAAAATAAACTCAAGTAACATCTATTTCTTAATAAAACTTAAAAACAGGTTTGTGATATACTATAACTATAACCTAGAACATCATGTGGTCCAATTTTCTGTATTTTAGGGAAATCCAAAAATATGAAAAGAATTGCCCAACATGTAGAAGGTTAGTGGAAGAGATAGAACATAAATTCAGTCCTCTTGCTATCCAGTCCAGATCGTTGGTCATCCAACGGTGTTTTTTACTGACTGCCCTAATCAGCCCCAATCACTGAAATCTAAAATAGATTATAAATAAAATTAAAGACTGCTTGTGGTACTTCATTAAAATGCAGTTTATCTTTTTAACTTCTTATTATTTTTAACTGGAAATGTAAAACAGTGCATTAAAGGAATCTTGATAGTTGCTATTAATTGATAAACGTATTTGTAGTTGTAAGACAGACGAAAAAAGACAGTTTGCTTATTTGGAAAAAGGTAGAGTCGG
>NW_011914591.1:0-1477 GCF_000151845.1 Pteropus vampyrus | reverse complement strand
TTGTCAGATAATATTCTGCATATGCACATTATTGAAAAACATCAAGAGTAGACTCAGTTTGAGGGGAAATCCAGGCTCAGCATCAGTAAATCAAGCAAGGTTAATGGATCTAAAAGATAGAGGAAAACAGCAGAGTTGGCACCCAATCTGGGAGATCAGCAATATCCTTCAAAAGCGATGGAGGTACAAACTTCCAGAAACCAAAATTCTCATTCAGAGCAGTGCAGAGTTGTGAATGATAGTATCTGAGGGGAGAGGGGAACACATGGCAACTTTAGGAAGCTCACCTGCCCTCAACCTCTATCTCAAACCCAGCCTTTTACACATGAGCTTATAGCAGTTCTTCGCATCAGCTATTTTAAATGTGTATGCAAGCCCAGCTATTTTAAATGTGTACGCAAGCCATATGTGTCTCATTAATCACAGTTACACAGTTTACAAGATGCTGTGAGACAATTAGAGTTCCCTTTACTCAGACGTGAGCAACATATTTTCATGTATTAACCTCAATTTCTCTAGAAACTGCAATCCTGAACTTCAAGTTGTAGAACTGGTACAAGAGTCAGTTATCTAGATGTATGGGGAAGTCATAAAGAGGTTCACTCATTTTATTTTATTTTATTTATTTTTTTAACACCTACAGCACCTAGTATTCCTAGGTGGTCTCTCATCCAAGTACTAACCAGGCCCGATCCTGCTTAGTTTCCGAGATCAGACGAGATCAGGCATGTTCAGGGTGGCATGGCGGTAGACGGTTCACTCATTTTAAATACTTACTGTTCCCTAAGAAAAATATTTCTTTTGAGATTTCTGCTTTTGGTTAAGGTGGAGTTACAGAGACCAATTGATTTATCTTTCCACGTGAAAGTACCTTAAAAGCAGACAAAATATATGAAACAGTGATTTGCAAGATGCTGAACCTCAGGTGAAGGACAGTGATCCTTGAAAGGTTTGGTGTGCTATATGATTGCCCAGGCTTACTTTCTCAAGAGTTTTCACACCATGGCATAGGGAGAGCCCAGCTGACTACCAGCTGTTCATGGGGAGGTGTCTCACTGGGGCACACTCCACTACAAAACTGGCTGAGGGGGACACTACAGGAAGCTAGTGGCCAATAGATACTGCTTACCACCATGCACTGCAGAAGCTGGCTGTGGAGAAGGTGAGTGCATGGCAGGACCCTGGAAATGGAGAACCCATAAGCACTGCAGACTCCAGGCACTGGGGTAGCCCAGCCACACGCACTACAGGAGTCAGATGTTAGGGAACCTCCTGTGCTACTGGGCACTAGCAAAGCCACATGGGCTGTAATACCCACACACTGGGAGTGCCATATGCACTACAGGAGCTACACACACGCTCCTGCAGAAGCCTGGCACCAGATAATCCTTGTATACTGCAAGAGCCTGCCTAGCCAAGCACACTGGAACTAGAAAAAAATCCCTTCTTCCTGAAATCTTCCAGCGCCCTCTACTGA
>NW_011914590.1:0-2396 GCF_000151845.1 Pteropus vampyrus | reverse complement strand
GAGTGGATGCCACCAGGATCATGTGACACTGCTGCTGCACAGGGTACTAGATGTGAATCCTTTGAGACTTAAGGGAAGTTGGTAGGTGGCTCACTTTGCCAAACCTGCACAAGGAAGTGGAGCCAGTTGAACAGACAGAGACTCCACCCGAGATACCTCAAGACTGTGGGAGAGGGGCTTTTGGGGGAAGAGAGGCTTTTGGAGGGAGAGAGGATCTCAACATTACCTCCCCTCGGATTGGGCAGCAGCCTCTGGGCTCAGGGCCCAGTTGCAACACTTTCTCTTCTTCCTCCAACAGCTTGGCCACCCCCGCCCCAGACTCCCTTTGCTGGGGCCATTTTTAAGGGATGCAAACAGGTCCATTTCTGCTTCGTGGAGGCAGAGTTCCCCTCCTCCCCTTTCCCTTCAGGGCATGTTGGGGACAGGGCAAGACGGGGTTTACCTTTGGCCAGCAGCCTTAGATGTGGTGATTTGAATCCCTTTCCACTGCTGGTAAGGCCAGGTCCAGCATGAGCTGGGGCAAGGGGACTGGAAGGGGCTCCTACCCCTGCTGGGGTACCATCCTGCCTTAGACATCAGCGAATTCCTCCCACCCACACAGACGCAGTCAGGCTGTCCCCAGGCCTGGCTCCTCTCTGGACAAGTGGGCATCTATAGAGGCTGAAGCCCACCAGAGGCCAGACTGTGCCCAATCTGGGATGGGTAGCTTTCCTGACTGATTTCCTACATTTCAGGGAAAAGGCAGCAAGGATGGGGTCCCAAAAAGACCTGGAGACCCCAAAAGGCTTCCAGGTCACATCAGGGCTCCTTTGAACAAGGATAGGTCTAATCCCTGAGTGTCCTCAGAAATGCAGGCGGGGGCAGAGGGAGTCTAGAAAGAAGGGGGACTCGGGTTGGGGTTCTATCTCCTCCACTCAGACCTAGGCCACAGATCCAGCTGTCCCCAGCCAGATGTCCAGCTCACCCCTGTTCCCTGCCCTGGCTGACCCCCATCTACCCACCCCAGGGTTCGTTTAGGCGACAAGACCAGAAGTCCCCTTTGTGCCTCCCTCTCAACGTCACCACTCTGGTTCTGTTTGGCATCGGTGTCCTTTTCTCCTCAAGGAGAGCAGATTTCAGAATCGTCTGGGTGTCCAGAGCCTACAGAGACACAACCCCACCCCTACCACACGCACGCAGCCGGGTCAAGGACCTCGGCCATGTACATATGCACTCTGGTGGCTCTGTGCTGATGACTGCGATCTACCTTGCCGGGCCAGAAGGCTGTGCAAACACACACGGCACCTCCCAGCCCCCAAGGCGGGTGCTGTGGGAGTGGGAGTGGGTGGGTGGGGTTCTAGGAGTCCCCTATGCCCAGATAGAAGCTCCGCGGGTGGGGAGCAGGAGGAGGGTGGGGACCTCCAGGCCCCAGGTGCGGCCTGCACTGCCTGCTGGTAATGAGAGCCTGGGGACATGGTGGGGAACGCACCTGCTCCACTCGGTGCCCCCAGTCCACCGGCCTCGCCCAGAGAGCTTCCCCAGAGACTCCCCGCAGACTCCCGCTGGCGCCGTGGGGGGTGGGGCAGCCCTGATGGCCAGAGCTGGGTGCAGTCGGGAGGGCTGCTGGGACCGTGACCGCGGCCGTGTGCGCCCGTGTCTGCGGCGGCTGTGCGGGGTCCGGGTGCACCGGGGAGGGGACGACCGGGTACTGGCGCCGTGCGAGCGACACGCGCGTCTCTGCGGGGCTGCGCGGGGTCCGCGGAGCGGCTGGGGGCGCGCGGCGCGGGCGCGGCGCTGGGCGCGGGGGGCGCTCCCGGCCGGGATGAGCTCACCGCAGTCGCGCCGGGGCTGAGCGCCGAGCGAGGCGGCGGCTCCTCGGCGGCTCCGCGGCGGGGCCGGGCCGCGGACCACCATGCTGGGCCTGGATGCGTGTGAGCTGGGGGCACAGCTGCTGGAACTGCTCCGGTTGGCACTGTGCGCCCGAGGTGAGCGGGCCGGGTTGGGGCCAGGGCGGCCACGTGGGCGGGGGGCTCCGGTTGGGGGCGGTTTTAACCCGAGGCGGGGGCTGGCCCCACCCCGTGGAAACTTTGGGGGCATGCGGTGGGACCTTGTGGGGCGGTCCCCGTTAGGGTTCGGGCGGGGGTGGGGGGCTTCGTCCAGGCTAAACACTCATGGGGAAAAGAGCCAAGGGTGGGAGGGTCTGTTCGTGAAGCCAGGGTGACAGAGGGACCCTCTCCCCTTTGGAACTTGCCCCAGAGATTCCCCTCTCCTTTGGGTGGGGCTGGGGCTCCTTGAGAGTATGTGGCGATCCCTGAGAAGGCAGGAGCACAGTGGGCAGGGACTCGGACAAACCCTGTCCCAAGACACTATGGGAAGGGCTTGGAGAGACCCCTACCCCCATGCGCCTTGGGAAGTGA
>NW_011914589.1:0-2259 GCF_000151845.1 Pteropus vampyrus | reverse complement strand
ATCATTCCCCTCCTTCAGCCTCATTTTCATTTTTCTCTAAAATCAGAGGGATTAGACTCGCTTCCTGGCTTCAAGTCCCCCCGCTCTCGTTTCCCCCTTGAGCCTCCTACTGGCTTTTCTGCGGCGTATGATTCCGTATGATTCTTAGCTGCAGAAGCCCTGGGGTATAGTTTCCTTCCTTGCTGGGAGGGAGAGAGGCAAGATTATTTTTTTAATTACGCAGCTAAGATTAGGCAGCAATCTGCATTTTAAAATGTTATTAATAAGAGTCTAAAAGTGTGCAAAGAAGCTTTGGAGTTTGAATGTGAAATGAGTAGGGAAACATCTGCAGAGTCACTGGCCTCAATCAGGGACTTTTCTGTGGGTGCCGAGCGGCTGCCGGCTATGAGTAGCAGCCTGCTGGGTCCCGTGAGGAGCAGGAAGCCCGAGCACTGCGCCAGAGCAGCCTGCTCAGAGCAGGGGCTTGAGGTCCAGCCTCTCGTGATGGTTCTTTGCAAACTGGCTTTAAAAAAAGAGCGATGGTCATAATATATTATTAGCACCTCTATTTAGAGTTTACAAAGTGCGTTCATATTTATTTTCATCATAGTCCTGAGAGACAGTTAGAGCAAGTTTTATTGTACCTTCATGAGTCGGCTGAGGTCTCTTAGATTTAAAATTCTTCCTTTAAGAAAGCTTGGTATGCTACAGAGGAAAAGCCCCAGACAGGACATCAGGAACTGGGCACCGGTCCTCGGCCTCTACCTCTCTCCCCAGCTCTGCCTGTTTCCTTTCTCTGTATCTCTCTATAGCACATAAAGTTATTTGCCTGGGGATATGTTCTATATGTTTTTTGTCTGTTGTCTGTCTTCGCCACGCTAGAATGTAAGCTTTATGAAGGAAGGGAGTTTTGTCTGTTTTCTTCACTGCTGTGGCGCCCAGCACCTGGGACAGTGTCTGGCATAGAGAAAGGGCTCAGTAACAATTTTTTGAATATTATGAGTGCCTGGCTTTGCTTGTAAGTATTCTTTGTGATTTGGAAAAGTTATTTACTTTCCTCAGTTTCATTTTCTCTTTGGGGAGTTGGGTGAGATGGTCTCTGATGTCGTTGGTGGCATATGAAAGTCCATGGTGAGAGTGATGTCTATAACTCCTTTTTCTTTCAGCAAACATTGAATATCTGCTCTTGGTCAGGCCCTATACTATACTAGGTACTATGAGGAATGCAGAGAGAAAGGATAACTGTTCTTCACCCTTTAGTGGGTATGGTGGTTAATTTTATGTATCAACTTAACTGGGCCACATGGCACCCAGATATTTGGTAAACATTGTTCAGAGTATATCTGTGAAGATGTTTTTGGATGAAATTAACATTTACATGTAAATTGAGTAAAGCAGATTGCTCTCCCTAGTGTGGGTGGGCCTCACCCAATCAGTTGAAGTCCCGAATAGGACAAAAGGCTGACCTTTCCCTGAGTAAGAGAATTATCCTGCTTTCCAAGTGGAACATCAGCTCTTCCTGCATGAGAGCCTTTGAACTGAGACATCAGCTCTACAGATTTTGGACTTGCCAGCCTCCATAGTCATGTGCGCCAGTTCCTTGTAAATCTCTTTCCATATAACTGTTCTGTTTCTCTGGATAACCTTGACTAATACAGAGGGCAACATAAGACATGTCGTTAAATCTTATATTTGGCAGCATAGAATACTTGTTGGAACAGAGGGTACAAGCACCATGACAGTGGCTCCTAAAGGGAAAGATGGCTTATTCTGACCAGGAGATGATGGGATGCTTTAGGGAGGCAGCGGCATGTGAGCCAGGCCCTGAAGGGTGAGAAGGGATCCTGTAGGTGGAACAAGCAGGCCCACTGACATTACAGGCTGACCAGCATTGTGGGCTGGGGCACAGCATGTCCCTGAGGCCTGGGAGTGAGGAAGTAGAGTATGCCCTTGACAGAGGGGCAGCCATCCGGCATTGAAGAACATTTGGAGGGAGAGACTGTGTGGAAGGCAAGGGAGCTACTAAACAATCTAAGACTAGGGCTTCCTGAGATGTCCTTATATGGGTTGAAAGAAGAAAACATTCATCTTTTTCTGGGAAACTCCAACCTTGTGTGGTATAGGTAGTCCTGCAGCTGGTCTGGGGACTCCTCAGGTGTAGTTTACCTTGACTTCTATCACTCGGTGCTCCTCGATTTGACAGCTCATAGTCAAAGTGAAAATGGAGCAGCCGTGTGGAATGCCCGAAATGTTTTAGGGACTCTGGATCTTTGGCTATGT
>NW_011914588.1:0-851 GCF_000151845.1 Pteropus vampyrus | reverse complement strand
TGGCATAGTCTCTTCCCTCAAGGGACTTGTGGTCTAGTAGGTGACAAATAGGTCCAGTGATGAGGGGGCTTGGGGGTGGGAGAGGGCTGGGGCTGTGTGCACACCCACCTCTGCATCCCTAGCACCAGCAGTGTGTAAATTGTTTTCCCATGTGACTAGGACGCCACATCTCACTCATTGTTTCTTCCCCTCTCTCACTCCATATTCTCATAAGTCCTTCTGTAGCACTTCCTTTCCGCTGAGTGTGGAATCTGTACTGTCCACACCTGTCTAGGCCCATTCACATAAACTGCTCTGAGTGTGTGGGGAACATGCGGAAGAGTGCTAAGGCTTCTGGAGCCTCAGGAGTCTCCGGGGATTGCCTGTGCTCAGCTCGTTTGTCATTGCCCAGGCTTCCTGGAGCACTTCCATCCTAGGGAATTTTTTCTTGGCCACAAGACAGAACTTCTAAGAACATGTCCCAGGATTGGGCCCTCTGGCACGGTGTCCCTCTCACCCTACCAGCTCTGGTCAGCCTCTGCCGCATGCTGGATTCTGTGCTACTTGTGGAACAGATTGCACTGAGACGTGGCTCCTTCTCTCCAGGGGCTCAAGATCCAGGAGCCCAAACCAGGTGAGGGGCAGAAGCCTGGGTAGGCCTGGAGGGTGATTCCCGGGCCTGTGTCAGGGCTGGACAAACAGGCAGGAATCAGCTATGGGGTGAGAAGGTTGCATGAGCAGTGAAATAGGCTGACTTCATAGGTGAGTCAGTGAGGGAGGAGCGTTAGCAGAGGTATTACCAGATGAGGTGGATTGTCCCAGGTCAGAATGAGGAGAGATGTGACAAAGCTGGCTTTGAGATCATTACTTGA
>NW_011914587.1:0-3929 GCF_000151845.1 Pteropus vampyrus | reverse complement strand
AGTGTGTGTGTGTGTGTGTGTGTGTGTGCGCGCGCGCACACCCGTGTTTTGTGTGCGCGCACCCGTGTGTGCGTGTGTGTGCGTGTGCACGCATGCACGCCCTAGTGCATATCTGGTTAGGAATGCGTGGGTATGGTTTACTGAGTTTGGATGTAAATATGTGCCTGGCCATGTGTATGAGTATAAATAATTGTAAAGGAGTGTGTGTACATGTGTATACACGTGTGTAATGCACTCATGCAATGAATTCCACCTGTGTCGGGAATGAATCCATAGGCTGGAAGGAGACACAAGAGTGAATAGAACAGACAAAAATCTCTGCTTTCATGGAGCTTATGTTCTGGTCGGTGGAGATCGTCACTAAACAATTTATATAGAAAAGTTGAAGGTGAATGAATACTCTAAGGACAAAGAGCAAAAGAGAAAGGAGGGTAGGCATTGCAAGGTGGGGCAGGAAGGGAGCCTGCAATTTTGAATCAGGTGGTCGGAAAGACCTCAGTGGAAAGATGCTGCTTGAGCGAAAACTTGGAAAAGGTGAGGAAGTGAGACAAGTGTTTAGTGAGGGGAGAGCATCCCGAGCGGGGGTCGGCGAGTGCAAAGGCCTAGAGGAGAACGGACTTGGCTGTGTGGGAAGAACAGCAAAGAGGCTAGTGGGGCTGGAGCAGAGTGGAGGGTGAGAGGTGGAGGAGGCGCGATGAGGGGGATGGGCAGAGGACGTCAGGCCAGGCGAGGAGACTGTGTGGACTTGGGGTTTTGCCCTGAGATTGGGGAGCCAGCGCAAATGTGTGTGTGCCTGAGAGCAGTAGAACAGGAAGCTTCCTGTCTGCCTAACCTTCAGCTGGAAGGGGGCTCCTGTCCCCTCCCTGATGCTCCTTTTCTTTGCACTCCTACCCAATGTGACCAGCACCCTGATGCCCAGAGTTCCCATCACCTCCCTCTCGAACCCGGCCCACTCCATCCTGCTCCCATTCTCCCCCTCCCCTCCGCCTCACCGGCTTGCAGTGCATGTCACAGGGGTCCAGCGGGGAGCCAGGGGCCAGTGAGGAGCAAGCAGACAGCGTTTTCCAGAATTGCCGAAGAGTTGGGGGGTGCTATCAGGCACACCCAGGGGGGACCTGAAGCCATGACATAGACACATTCATGCAGTTGCCTATGTGGACCCAGGTGAACATCAGCAGGTAAGCACCCACCTGGTCATGCTCATGTATACACACACACACACACACACACACACACACACACACACAGACCAAGCGTGAGCACACGCACTCAGAGGCATATGTGTACCACCCAAACATTTAACACTATAGACCCATATACACTACTTGCACACACCTTCAACACACATATACGTGCAGAGCAGAGATATATGCCAAACATGCAAACCGCCAAGGGGGTCTACATAGCCACATTCAGATGCATACAATTGTGGCTGTGCACACACATACACGCACACATACATCACACCACATTTAACAGTCTCCAATGGGACTCAAAAAGGGCTTGGGGCCACACATTGCCCCACCTTCACCACTCACCCCCAGCTCTTCATATCAGAAAGAAGGAAAGAGGAACACCATGAATCAAACTTCACTGGGTGACTTCCTCCTCCCTTCCCCACGAGCAGTTCCTAAAAACTCCTTTGCTCTCCCTTTCTCTCTGGGCAGAAGATTGTCACACAGTGGCCATAAAGAGAGGAAGGGAGAGAAGCATGCTTTCTAAGCATCAGCAGTCTCCAAGGATCACCACACTGGGTGAAGACGGTAGAACGGAGAGATGTCACAGCTTCCACAGGGGGAAGGCTCTGCCCGGCACGCACCACACCCCCATCACTGCTCCAGGGCATGGGGAGCACTCAGGTCACACAGAGTGACAGAGTTCACATTCAGGAGGGTGGCAAGCAGCCCACATGACGACTCAAGGTCTGCCCCCACCCTTTTGGCCAGCTGCCTTAACATGAGCCCCACTAGAGACAGAGAAGAATGCTACATTTTTAAATGTATGTGCATTGAAAAGGTCTCAGCTTTTTCTTGTTCTTCTTTTTTCTGAACAAATTGGAACTCTCATTTCTGGCTAAAGAAATTTCTTTCTGCATCGCCTAATGCATATAACTTGAAGGACTGAATAGGACCTCCGGCCTTCAAGATCAACCCTTTGTTCTCAATTCTGGAAGGTCTGACTCCTGTCCCCTCCCAAGTTCCTAAACTCTGTCATTCCCAGAGAGTCTTTCTCTCAACTCTCAGTCAGTCCATGGGAAACAGCCCCCTCCTGAACATTGGGAGGCTCACAGGGTGCAAACCTCGAGCATCAGGCATGAAAGGTGGATGTGTTAGATTGGCCTGCTGGGATAGAAGGCAGCAGTGTTGGCATCGTTGGCTCACTGAGGCCTTACACTCATCTAAAGGTGTCATTCACAGTCAATTAAAGCAAACAACCATGAGCCCACTAAAATACGGCCTCAGGTCCACCAATTTTAAGACTTCACTATAAAACAGCATTTCTCAGGGTACGGTCCATAGACCTCACATACTAGAATCACAGTGGTGCTTATCAAAAATGAGATTCTTGGGCCCTAATCTAAATCAGATTCTCGAGGAAGGGGACCCAGGAATCGGCATTTTAACGAGCTCCGCAGGTGAGTCTTTTGCACAAAGACTGTGAACCACTGCCTTAAGGAAACATACTTAAATTTAAATGTAGAGAAATTAACAAGCAAGAGTGAATGTCAGGCACAGTGAGAGCCCACGGGAGTTTGGGAGATATGTTTTTAGGCAGTGCCTCTGGATCCTTGGTCCTAAGGGGCCCACTTCTCCCTCTCCTTCCTGTTCCAGGGCAGGGGCACGTACAGGAAGTCGTCCTGTGTGTTGCCATTGAAGGTCCCACAGAGGCCCACGGTATCCTCCACCCATCTCTGGTCCACCTGCAGGTAGAGCCGAAGCCCTTCGCGGTCGTAGAACACCTGCACACCCACGTTGGTCCTCACCCGCAGGAACACGGAGGACAGCCTCCGGATCTCAAAGGCATCTGGGCACAGAACCGGAAGGGAGATGTAGGAAGTTCAGCCAATATGCACCCACACAACCCACCACCTGCATGCCTCTCCCCTCCCTCAACCTCCATACCCAGCCCAGAGTGAAACCCTGCAAAGTAGTTAGCTTGGGCAACCTTGAGGAAATCCTGTTCAATGAGGAAATCAGGACCCAGGGATAACCTACCAGGCTGCCCTGGCTGAGAAATTTAGCATCAAGTGCCAATGAAAGCTTTGCCTCCCTATGAAACTGGTTATGTTTCCTTCACTAGCAAAGGAGAATTCTGTAACTACTCATTCTTTTCACAGTGGCCACCGGGAAGCTCACAATATGATTTTAGATTTAATTGTAGCAATTTTTAAATTTTAGATTCAATTGTAGTGACTTTTAGACCCTTTGTGGCTTGTACTTCTTTGGCCTTTTTACACCCCCCACCTCTTGTATCCCCACTCCTCTCACTCTTAAGCCCCTATTCGTTTTATTTTTCTTTTGAGTATTCTCTGGGGCTATTTTATTTTTTAGTAGTTTTGCCATTTTTGTTAGATGTGCTTCCTACAGGCTACCACAAATCCCTTGTGGAATCAGACAGGATAATAAGTAATTAATAGACAATTGGTGAGAGCAGGGTTGGAAAACAGCTCCATTCATATCCCCATGGTGGGAGAAGCCATCGGACTGCTATGAAGCCTACTGTCATGTTGGGGTGGGAACGAAGACCATTTACAAGTCCAGAGTCCATGTTTCTGGGACCAAGTACTGTCCCGATTCACTCAGTGCTAGAATGTAAGCTCTTGCCGTGTGGCAGAGCCTTTGGCCAGAGGAGCCTGAAGAGAAGTGTGGGTAGCCAGCTCCCAGCCAGCTCTCGTCCACCAAAGCCATACCGTCCGTGTAGGGTGGGGG
>NW_011914586.1:0-1123 GCF_000151845.1 Pteropus vampyrus | reverse complement strand
AGAGCATTTTTTCATATGCTTATTTGCCATCTGTGTATCTTCTTTGACGAGGTATCTTTTCAGGTCTTTTGCCAGTATTTAATCAAGTTGTTTGGCTTTTTATTGTTGGGTTTTAAAAACTCTTCGGATGTTTCAGGTAACTGTTCTTTACCAGCATGTCTTTTGCAAATATTTGCTCCCAGTCTGTAGCATGTCTTCTCATTCTCTTGACAGTGTCTTTTGCAGAGCAGAAGTTTTTAATTTTGGTGAGGTCCAGCTTATCGATTATTTCTTTCATGGATCACCTTTGGTGTTATATCTAAAAAGTCATCACCATAACCAAGGTCATCTAGACTTTCTCCTGTTTTATCTTCTAAGAGTTTTATAGTTTTGCACTTTACATTTAGGTTTATGATCCATTTAGGGTTAATTTTTGTGAAGGGTATAAAATCTATGTCTAGATTCATTTTTTTGCACACAACGTCTAGTTGTTCCAGCATCATTTGTTGAAAAGAAGAACTTTTCTTCATTGTATTGCTTTTGCTCCTTCGTTAAAACACGATTATATTTGTATGAGTCTATGCCCGGACTCTCTAATCTGTTTCACTAGTCCATTTGTCTTTTCTGTTATCCACTTTTAATTTTATTGCATTTTTGTCAAAGATCATGGTCTATATAACTAATCACATTTGTAGAGACTTGTTTTGTAATCTAGAACATGATCGATTTTTGTAAATGTTTCATATGTGTTTTTAAAAGTATCTTTTCTAATTATTAGGTTCAGAGTTTAACCAATAAATCATAATTGTTATTCAAGATCTTTTTAATTCTTATTTTCTTCCCTAGGGGATTTATCGATGAGAGGTTTATTAAAAGTTCTCATTATGTAAAATGAAATTATCATTTTACTTTTGTAATCTTTCCATTTTTTAATTTATATAATTTGGAAATATGTTAAGAGCTTAAAAGTCCAAGATTATTATAGCTGCATGGTGAATTGTTCCTTTTATCATCATATAGTAACCCTCTTTATTCCTATTGTCTAATTTGATACTAATTTGTCTATTTTAGCTTTCTTTGCATTAGTGTATGCAATTGGTATATCTTCTCAAACATTTTATGACATTTTGGTTCTGAGATGCAA
>NW_011914585.1:0-942 GCF_000151845.1 Pteropus vampyrus | reverse complement strand
TAATATGGACTAAAAACTTAAAGATATATCTATATATAGAAAATATTTAATCTAAACTTAAAGATATATCTATATATAGAAAATATATCTATAGATATATCTATAGATATATTTAATCTATATAAAACGTATATAGATAGATATAAACATATATAGATAGATAGATTTATATCTATCTAGATAGATAAATAAATCTACATAAAAAACAATCTGAGGGTAGACTCTGTCACATTTTTATGACTTTCCCTCCATTTTTTTTCATAGATGTCTTACCATATTAAAATTTTAAAGGCACTTGATTTTATCAAGTCTTTACAAATCATTCAATATAGTTTTAAAAGAAATAATTTTCTTCATTTTCACATTCATGTTCCAACCTTTTAAAGTAATACCTAATGAAATTTATATTTATAAAACAACATAGCTGGCATAAACATGTTGCATAACATGTTGACCCTTGGTGTACCGGTCAGCCATTGCTTCATTACAAATCATTCTCAAACTCACACTTGTGCAGCCAGCTCTTTAGACTGGGCCCTGCTGAGCTCCTTCATGGGTCAGCTGCAAGTCAGCCAGGCAGCTCTGCTTCTGAATGTTGGCAAAATGTTGGCGGAGGCGAAGGGACAGCTGGGCCCTCATTCGGCAGACTACCTGGGCTTGTTCAATGAGCCACAGTGGTTCAAAACAAGTCCCAAGGCCTGCCAAAACTCAAAGGTAGGGAATGGACTTTACCTTTCAATGGGAGAAAAGACTAAGTCACATTGCAAAGGGACATGGATACAGGAGGGGGTCAATTGTGAATATATTTTATAAACAGTCTTCCACACTGGTAAACATATAACTGGAGGGGAGGGGACAGAAGTGAATGAACATATCCTGGGAGTGACCCACTAGCCAAAAGTGTGCGGACAGATGCCACGTGTGTCAGTCAGTGTGATTTAC
>NW_011914584.1:0-2712 GCF_000151845.1 Pteropus vampyrus | reverse complement strand
CAAGCATTATTTAAGTTATTTGTTTTATTTTGCATTGTTTTATCTCAGTGAGATTCAGCAATAACAAGCCTCTCTCTGGAAGAGAAGCCAAGAACATTTTCAATTCATTTCCTCCTCTTTAAAGAAGTTTGAATTGATAAATAGTTCCCATGTGAATGATGCTAAAGTCAGAATGGAAAGAGTGCTTTTCATAGGTTGTATTCCTTGTTAAATCAGAACTTTTCGATATTAGGAGAAAGACAGTTCCCAGATGTTGGTACATTAGCACTCAGTCTCACATAATGACACAAGAATTAATGAACCTTGGAAAACAATCCCTTAGCATTGACCTAATGTGGATGTAACTTTAATCCAGGTCTACTGATGTGACTTATCAGAAAAATATTCATTAACCAAATGACAGAAAGCAGTAACTAAAATCCATAGTTAATCTGAATGAAAGCGCAAAATAACATAGACATAGGACAACTTTGAAGAATTAAAAATCCATTTCTTTGAAATGGGTAAGAGACACACTCTGAGCTAGCTTTTCATCAGAAGGAACTTGGCACTTTGCATGTCATCAGAAAGAACTTCATTCAAAATAAACCCCCTGTGGAGATAAGAAGCATGCACTTTATTGGTTTTTTGTGGGGAGAGTATTGGAGAAATTATTCAAATATGTATAGAATATTTTTAAACCTCTTGAACCTCCTGATATTTGTTCTTAGTTCTAACAGCTTTGCATTTCATAACCAATATTTAACTTGTTTTGCACAAGTGTTCTAATCTTAAGAACTATTTCACTGCCTGTGTTCAGTATGTAATTTCCCTCCCTTAAAATTCACTGTACTCACAATCTCCTGTGCTCTTAAGAAGTTAAATTCAGAACCAAATATCATTCTGGATATTTTCCATTGAACCACCTTCCTATTGTCTGATACTATCATATAAATGTGGGTGTTTTTGCCTTGGGGGACAAGATTTTATTAGACTTTTGGGATATAGCCCTTTAATATAAAGTCAACAAATCTCTCACTTTCTGTATAAACAGGTGAGATTAGGCAAAAATAAAATATTTATGAGACAAAATTTAGGAGACAAAAATATACCCCCTCCCAAATAAAGTGCAACATTTTAGTCATAAGCAGAGAAGAATTTCAGAAACAGCCAATATGTACTTAAATGAATAATTGCTGTATGGTGTATCATAACAAGCATCTCTTATTCAAGCTCATTCTCCATTTTTCATGTGGGAGAAAGAAATAGTTTCCTTCAAGAAATGTTTAAAATTATCCATGATCTCAAAAGTGCTACATACATATTATTAAAATAAAATATGAAGCATATTGGCTGTGTTCCAGAAAAGCTGAACTAGATTAAGGGACATAATGAACCGTCCTAGCTTCATGTGCAATTATTTAATTGGAGAATAGATTTTTCTATCACTGTCTCTGCCAGTAGCAGCCATTTGATCCCGAGGCTTGGATTAAATGTTTCATCAGTAGTGCCTATTTAAGGATCTTTATGGAACAACAAGTCGGTCCCCTGGGCAAGCCCATGTCAACTGCAATAAAGAGATCCTCACAAGTGAGTGAAAGGTAGTATTATTATTATTTTTTTTTTTGTAAGATGTACAGAGAATTGAACATGTGCACTGGGCTATCTAGACTGCTTTCTGAGGTTTGAGGGTGCACGGTCTCCTGATGGAAAACGTTGGAAGCTGAACTTAGCATATTCGTGGGAATTTTGTGATTTCATTAAGAAAATGAATTCTCAAGCTACTGCCCTCTTTCTAAGCACAGGTGAGTCCTTGGCGAACAGGAAATGTGCAGAAACTGTGACTTGCCTTTCATTTCTAGGAAACTGCTGCTTCAAAACCAAATCTTAAAAACTGGACAGCTCATTGCTTTATGCCTTCGATAAAATCCACCATCTGTTTCACATGGGATAGATGCAAATTTTATAGACTTCACAATTATCTTTTACTTCGGTTTTAGTTTGGTTAGGTTTTTTTCCCACTTACTCTCCGAGTGGTTGTAGACATAAATGCATGCAGCTAAGTATGACTGGAATATTTGTGGAGTGGGCACTAAATGGCATTTGTCACATTAAAACAGTTGGATACATATAAAAGCATTCTGGAAATTGAAATCTGAACATCTGTATTAAAAAAGGCAAAAAATAAAATCTGTTGTTGCTACTATCAATAGCCATATAAAAAGTTTAATTTGAGGTTTATTTTTCCCTCTGTGGTATTGTGATCATATCATTGTAGTCTGCATATTCTGCAAGTTATCTCAGAATTGATAAAAATGCATCCTGCAACGTGGTTGAATCAGAAGATGTGTGGAGATTTATTTTCAGGATCTGCGGATGTGTTTGGGCATGCTGTTTAGCTCAAATTAAGAAACCAATTGCAGCACGATGTTCTTTTATAGACTTCTAGTATTTGAATAATTGAACGGCTATGCTCTGCCTCACTATAGCTTAAGAGACATCTTTCCGAGATTGGGGAAAAGTGGAAACAAGTGCTTTTACAGCCAGGCTTCAGGAATCTGCTGATGAGGCACTTAGGTGAAAGGAGGTGGTCCTGTTGGTTGCTTAGAAAAGTTCACAAAATCTTTCCCATCTGTTAAGAGATGAAAAAGAGTATCCAACCAAAAAGGTTGCAAACTATTGTGATGTTTGAGCTCTTTTGAGAACAAGACAGCAAAGCAAATACTCCAAATG
>NW_011914583.1:0-1695 GCF_000151845.1 Pteropus vampyrus | reverse complement strand
AGTTCCTCTCAGAGCCTTTACTCATCTCTCTCACTGTCTCTCTCACTCTCTGTGTCTGAGAGGAGAGCACACTGTCTGTGGAGCGTCACCCCTTTTCTAATAAACTTCCCCCTTGACTCTAAGTTTGGCATGTGTGTTGAATTCTCTCTACACTCTGTGCCAAAGGACCCTCTCCTCTTGGTGCAGGGCTTGGTCTCCCTCCCCTCCACTCGGGGAAATTTGCCCTGTCCTGCATCAGCAGAAGATATTTTACATTAAACAACAAAATATCTAAAAACTGATCCTAATAGATTCTCTCCCCAGCTGATTCCCCCATGCTCTATCTTTTCTTCTCTCCCCAACTCCAGCTTTTTAATTCAATGTTTTTTTTGTGTGTGTGTTTGTTTTTCAGATTTATCCTTTAATATAAGAAATGGTTTTGACTCTGCCTTTCATAATTCTGCTTCTGGACCCTTTGTTGTGGCGCCATCAATTCTAAGACCCATGGAGCCAATTGAGATGAATTATGAGCCTTTATTAGCCGGCCCGGCCGGCGACTGACTCTCTACCATGCAGGGCTCGAGGAGATCAGCCCCGAGCTCCCAAAAGAGGCAGTTTATAAAGCCTAGAACCACACCCTGGTTTAACATCAAACAAGCAAACAGATTAACCACACCCTAGTTAACATCAAACAAGCAAGCAGATTACAGAAGCAGAAGTTGGCTGTTAGCATATCTTTGCCCAGAACCACACCCTTAACACCTTTACCTTTTTAATTATCAAAACGAAGAAAAGCAGTGTAAAGGAAAAGTCTTCCCATAAAAGTCTGGCAGGGGAAATACTTAACCAGATAATTTTGGTTCATATTACATGCAAAAGAAACCTAAAAATTATTTATCCCTCAATACACTAAAAAATGAATCTTTAATATTGGAATTCCAGGCACTATAACAGATGTGGGGATTGGCAAGTAGAGAGTTTGGTGGAGGAAGGATGTCCCATCCCCTCCCAAGACAGCTGCTGTGGTGGCTGGTGATGGCTCCACCTTCTGGAAGTTTTTGGTTGAAGGCCCTAACTCCTTGTACCACCCCAGGCATAGGGCTGACACAAAGCACCTAATGTCGGACTGGGGTTTCATGCCTCTAGGGATCCAAACTGGTGTTAGCTGTAGCTGCAAGCAGGAATCTACCAGGCTAGGTTGTAACTGTGGATCATTGTCTCCCCCAAATACCCTCTTTTAATTGCATTTAATATCGTCTGCAGGAGATATAAATGAATCACTGAAAAGTCATGCTTTTAGCTCCTCGTTAAAGCCCCAAGAAGGTAAATCCCCTCAAATGAATTTTTTCTTCCATACTTACTTAGACAAATTTACCTCACAGGTCAAGCCTGTTTCACTCCTACACATCCTGCCACAAATTTGTAAATCCTCAAGTTATTTAAAAGGCTCAGCATCTATTGTCCTAACCTACTACTGTGAGATAGTGGAGTGGGCTGGATGTGGAGAGGAATGGGGGGGGCAGGGGAGGGGATGAGGGAGTTGAGTAGGTGGGGCAATGAAAGAGAAGATCTTAGTCATGAACGCACAGTGTCACCAGTCCCATAACTCATCTCAACATTGTAAAGACTCAACATAAAACTGAAAGAGTTTGTACCCAAGAAAATGATACTTCCTCCAAAACATTTGTATGAGTTCATATTTTACAAACAAGGCCA
>NW_011914582.1:0-1132 GCF_000151845.1 Pteropus vampyrus | reverse complement strand
TTCCTTCTGGGCTCAGGTAGTTCATTATGCAGTTGTTTCAAAACTACATACTTAGTTTGTGTTATATATTGAGTCTGTTCCCTTACACCTTGGATTGTAAAGGAGGCACTTATGAGAGCAGCTTCCTATGTTGACTATCCCCATTGGACATTTCGGGGGTTCATAATCTATAATATTAAATAAAAACAATTTTGGGGGTAGTACGTAGAGGAGAAGGAAGCTATCTGTGATTAACATTTTATTCTCTGATTTTTTTTTGTTCCATAAATGATAAGAAAAGCTGACATTAATCAGGATCTGAAGGCAGCAGTTTAAAAATAAATGTCTAGACTCTTGAAATAGATATTTGTGCTTCATTATCAAGGAGTGAGTATAAATGGTAGGTTGTTTAATATAATAGCCCCTAAAAGGGACACAATCATGGTATGATAGAAAGAATGTTTGATTTGAAATCAGAAGGCATAAATTCAATTTTTGAATCTGCTGCTAATTTACTGTAGGCTTTAAGTTGGTGTAAATCTAAAATAAACATAATATCCTCTTTCTCCCACTTGAGATTATTAAATAAAATGTTAGTACATAGTTAAGTAATTAGTAAATTGTTTTATTTATTGAAACAACCTCTTTTTTTTTTCCTACAGGTTTTTATTATGCTTTGGTTTAAATCATATATATATATTATCTAGAAAGGTGAAAATAAAAGATTTCTTCTAAGTCTTTGATATCACAATGGTACTCTACTAGAACGAACATATTGAGCCTCAAGGAGGAATCTAATTTTTTACTTGATTTTAAAATAAATACATGCTAACTTCGAAGCATGTAGATTTTCCAATAAAGCAAAAAAGAAGAAAATAAACTGTTATAATCCCTGCAGTGACTATAACCACTGTCAGTATTTTACATTGTTTTTTTTGTATCTATAAAATCCTACAAATGTTTATATTTTTACTTACTATATTAAATATAAATTGTATAGGTTTTTAAAGTATGTGACAATTTATTTTTTGTTCTTCAAAACATTTCATCACACTTCAGAAGATTGATATGAAAATTTTAGTGGTTAAAAGTAATTTTAGTGGTTAAAAAGGTAACTGGGAATATGCTTCTCATTCTCCTTCCCTTCCCCCCT
>NW_011914581.1:0-1910 GCF_000151845.1 Pteropus vampyrus | reverse complement strand
ATTGATATTTCCATTTTAGCTGAGTACCTGGTTAGCAACTTTGTTGGAAACTGTGTTGTCGAGCTCACCTTCTCCTCCTTCTCCCCAGAGCTAATCTGACTTCGTCTCTCTCTGATTTTGTCCATCCTAACACTGCCATAGTTCAAATGGTCCCACTGCAAATCTTGACCCCACCCCTTCCCCCACTTCTCTTCCAACATGACCTCTGAAGTCAAGGATGTTCTTTCTAAACTGGTTATTCCTCTCCCCATTGCTTGGGAGTCCACCTGCCATAGCACAGCAATCCAACCCTTTGATGAACTGCTTTCTGGCTCCAAACCCACATTCCCAGCTCATCTTCAGCCTTTCCTTGCTTCTCCCAGTCTCTATACTCTAGCCACACTGGACTCCTTACTGCTTCCAGAAAATATCACAGATTCCACTCCTCTTGGCCTTTGTTACCTCTCTCTGAGACTCCCTTACCTTTCTGATTTCACCAGTATCACCTATATGGAGTTATTCTTGACACAGTGAGTCCTACAGAAATAATTGCTCCTTCACATCTACCCCACAGAACTTGATACCTAACTCGAGTATAGCACCTATTACTTTGTTTTCAATGCAGTTATTAGTTTACCTGCCCCCTCCACCTGCCTTACGTCCTCCGGAGATGTGAGCTCCTCGAGGGCAGGAGCCGGAGACCATGAGATCTGTCTTTATCGATTTTCGTGTTACTGAGACCTCATACATGATTGCAGTTCAATAAATTATTTTTTCTTTTTTTCCTATTATAAAATTAAAGTATCCTTGTGGCAAAAAAAAAAAAAAAAAAAAAAAAATTCCATAGTAATAAATGACTGAGAATGTGAAAATCTCCTGTAATCTCTGCACCCAGTGATATCTCCTGCCAAGGTTTACGGCTATAATTTCATACATTTGCCTAGCAAACACTAACACAAAGAAATGTTTTCAAATGGAATGGGAGTTAATAATCATGATGACGCCCTGTTAAAAACAGATTATTTTTTTGCATAATAGAGGTAAACTTGTACGTTGTTTACATGGACTTTAAAGCAAATTTCATTTCTCTGGTTTAAAGAAAATATAGAAAGACTTGTTTCTATAAGAAGCAATGCTGTTATTCTATAATACCTTCTGTTTTTATAGGATGTCTCCCATCGTAATTTCTCCTTTTCACTTGAAGGAAAATAGTATGAATGCACAGAGAGCTGGTGGGGATATTAATTTCTCTTCTGAACCTGAGGGGAAAGCACATGCTTCTACCAAACTTCCATTTAGCTTTGAAGGCAGAACGATTTTTCATTTAAAACCCAAGCAGAATTTCAAAGATGTTCAGCGCCTGTGCTCCCTCTCTGTGCCCCGCTAAAGGCAGGCTCTGAGTGGTGCACAGATGCATTTCACAGGACAGTGTGCGGGGTTGAGCGGGTCCTCTAGCTGGCCTGGGGGTGAGGGCCATCTGGTCTCCTTTATCCATCACTCTGCCTTACAGGCTCCCTTTCTGATACGGCTCCCTCCTTTCTGCTGTTTCCAATGCTGAAATGACCATCTGATTTGTCCCTTGTTCTCACTGCCCTTAATTGTCTCCTTGGAAGCTCGTAAAGACTCATTTTGGTGTCTGGCCCACAGTTGTTTCCAGGCTCATGGTTTAACCTGATAGTTTCTTCTTTCTTTCTTCCTTCCTTCCTTCCTTCCATACATACATACATACTTACCTTACTTACTTACTTACTTCCTTCCTTCCTTCCTTCCTCTCTCTCTCACTTACTTACATTTCTTTCTTTCTTTTCTTTTCTTACTTTCTTTCTCAACCATCCATCCGTACATTTTCTTTCTCCCTCTCTTTCTCCCTCTCTCACTTTCTCTCTCACTTTGACCCACCCTCCCTTCCTCCCCTCCCTCCCTCCTTCCTT
>NW_011914580.1:0-1442 GCF_000151845.1 Pteropus vampyrus | reverse complement strand
GTAAGTAAGTAAGTAAGTAAGTAAGTAAGTATGTATGTATGTATGTAAGGAAGGAAGGAAGGAGGAGAAAGGAATAAAAGATTATGATTTATTAACAGATCTGAAAGTATGATTTTGAAAACAAACTATCTTATGTCATCCAAGTTTAGAGTACAATTCCAAGCACTGATATGGAATTTTTATCTTTCAATATTGAGTTCTAAAGATATTTAAGGATACTACTAGCATATATGCATCTCCATAATGTAATTTCAGTGGCAGAAGATCAAGAAGCAGAAAGTCTTGTTAGTATCAGAAAAGAATTAGCAAGATTGAGATTATTAGTTTTGAATCTGAAAAGCAATTTTTGAGATGATCTCAAGATATCACTTCTGAATATATTAGTTTAATATGACTTTGGAGTTTCTGTCATTTAAGAAAGCAGTGAATGTGTTTCAGAACGTAAGAATGTGGACTCTAGATTCAAGACTGTCCACAATTGAAATATCTCATTAGCTTAAAACTAAATATGTGTATTTGCTCTATCGGTGTCATTTGGGTAATTTGGCTTACGTTGTCTAGTCCTGATTGTGGCTATCCCTGGCTAAAGTGGATGCCCTCTCTGAGTCATCACTCTCTTTATGATAGAGAAAAGCGATAAAAGAAAAACCATATAATAGCTCTAAAACTTTTGTTAAGGAGTGGCATGTGTCATTCTCGCAGTGATACCATTTTTCAAAGAAAGTCACATCGCAAAGTCTAATATATGAATATATGTGTCAGAAGAACATAATCATCTTATAGAATGAGAATTTTTAAAGAGGGATCATCCAGAGAGGCAGGAAATATATTGAACAATATTTGACTTCCTCAGAAAATTAGTTGTGAGTGTGAAATCAGTAATGCAGAGAGAGTATAATTTCTGAAGAGGCATCTGAAAGGTTGAGAGATTATAGGATATATAATGCCAGAGGAAGGAAGAAATATATAACAGTACAGAAAGTCTATTGCTTGTAATTGCAGAAAAGACAGATTGTCTGGGTACAAGTGTTTGCAGATATATATATTTGGCAGTGGAAAGATGAATTAGGTCCCCTAATTGTCTTAGCATCCTTCAAGCTAATTGTCTTTCTCTTCTAAGTGAAGCATAAGGGAAGGTCATCAGCTGAAAATCTATAGGCAGCATGAGAAGTTTAGGGGGAAAGAAAATAAAAGTGTCTTTTGAGAGAAGAAAAACAAAATTTCCATCAAAATGGAGTAAGATTATTTGACAGTTTGGGTATTCATTTGCAATCAGTGACCATTTGTACATATAAAGTAAGATGATGTAGTACAGTTGTGTGTGTGAGAAGAAGTTAAGTTAGGCTTGCACGTCAGTGGACTTCTTTTAACTAGAAACAAGTGTATTTATCAATATGAAAGGATTTGTAGACTTCATGAAAATTGTCTTCCCAATCCTATAG
>NW_011914579.1:0-1153 GCF_000151845.1 Pteropus vampyrus | reverse complement strand
GATAAGCACCAAAAATATTAAAATAAGACCTATACTGTAAAAAAAAAAAAAAAAAAAAGTAAGGAAAATTGTTACAGACGGGTCTTAGTAAGAAAAATTGCCTCTTGGAAGAGAATTTTAGTTGAAAAATAATAAAAATATAATTAGAATGGGTACAAGATTTGGAAGGTATGAAAGTATGAGGAATAATGCCTATGTAACTTGAAGTTATAAATAGAGAATATTAACTTGAGCAAGGGTATGATAAAAAGCAGAATGCAAGGTAGACTAAACTGGAATAAACGTTAAACAGAAAAATTTAGATAGCTATACACAAGATAATGGTATATTACAGTGTTAGAAGAATAGAAAAAGGGTTGACACATAAACATATATGAGTTTATGCTTCTAATTGTATTAAAAAGTTCTCATATTCAGAAATATTATTAAATTATTGCGTGCGTTTTTTTCCCTTCTTTTTTTGGATCTCCTCATTCTTCAAAATTCTACCCACTGGGGGAAAGGTAAAGTATGCTGAAATGTCTGTTTAATGTAATTTTGAAGTTCAAAATGAGATTTTAGAAGCTCAAAAATAAAATTAGCAAGTAAATAAGTGCATTTCTAATGGACCTCTGATGACCTAATAGTCCATAATGGAATATGATGATAATTGTTTTTTTAAAAATATTTTATGCTTTTATGTCTATTTTGAGTGTCCTATTGGAATCATACAATATTATTTTCATGTTATCAGGATATATCTGCTCAATAGTATAGCAATATGAATAAATTCTATTATTTTATTAATTTGATCAAAAAGTAGAATTAGATCATTTTCTAGAATGCACTTAACTACTTTTATTTATCTCTACAAATCTATCACTTATTTTTTCAAAATAATATAAATTCTTAATAAAGTTAGTTTATGCTTAAACACCTTAGTATAAAATAATTATGCAAATTCATAAATTTTATCTATCATATTTTATCTAATCTTCAGTGTTATAAATATAAAATAATACTGATAATGTTAAAAATAACTTATTAATTATCTCAATAGCCCTATCTAAAAATTTATTCTATCCCTCTACATATTTATGATGACAGTGGAATTCAAAATAATTTTGCACCTGACAACATTAACATTTAATCTTCACATTTGGAGTAAAAATGG
>NW_011914578.1:0-878 GCF_000151845.1 Pteropus vampyrus | reverse complement strand
CATGAATCCTGTATCCTGCCGAATTAGAGGATTGAAAGCTTTTACCCACACATCTCCTGCCAAAATAGGTAATGTAATTATTTTGATCAGCATTTATTTAATTAGATTAGATAAGCCAATCTCATTTTATATTATAATTTTTTTTTTACTTTTACAGCAAATTTATTTGATTTCTATGATCCCTTTATAAAAAGATAAATTAGCTTTTGTCAATCTTAATACATTTAAATATTTATTCTCAGATTTTTTTTTTTAACCTTGTCTTGGGCTCTTGGACTCAGTTCCAATGTGTGTGTGTGTGTGTTTGTGTGTGTGTGTGCACGTGCACACATATGTAGACTTCCTCATACAAATAAACAATTCCCAGACACCAGTAGGGTGTCCTACAACCTAACTAAATTCTGAAACTATCTACCCACAGATAACATCAGATTCTACTGGTAAAGGGCTTAGTCACAAAAGGCTGCCTTCCACTTAAGCTGCCACTTGAAAACCCAGGTTTTTACGTGTACTCTCTCTATGTATAAATCAGAAGTTATCACGGCTACCTCCTTGGGTTTGATGAATTTGCTCAAAAGGCTTACAAAACTTAGGAAACTCGTTTACTCATTAGATTACTGATTTACTACAAAGAACATTAAAGGGTATGACTCAATGGCTGGATGAAGAGATACATAGCGTGAGATTCTGAACAAGGAAGCTTCTGTCCTCCTGAAACTTGAGGACTGGCACAGTGGAAGTGTTCTGCTTCCCTAACCTGGAGGCTTTCTCAACACCTCTCCTTTTGGGATGTTACAGAGGTTTCATTACATATACATGAGTGATTAATTCATTGGCCATTGATGATTAAATTTACCTGTAGCCTTCCTCTTCCTCTC
>NW_011914577.1:0-2474 GCF_000151845.1 Pteropus vampyrus | reverse complement strand
TTACCAGAAGTCTTATTTGGCACAATGAGCTTCCAAGAAGATGTTTCATAAGTTGTTAATAAAATGCCTGAATAAGTATTGCAACGAAATAAGGCTCACGCTGACTTCTTGTTTTCTATTCCCTTATTCCTAGGCTGCTAAAGATTATATTTCAGATAGAGATTACTTCCATCTTCACTGAGCTTCAATAGGATAGAGCCACCATTTTTAAGAGCTTATAATGTGTCAGGTATGTGGCTAATGGCTAACATATTTGATCTCCTTAACAGAAAACTTAGTATTATTATTCTCATTTTACATTCGAGGAAACTATGACTCAGAGAAGTTATATAATTTGCCAAAAATAACTAGTAAGATATGGAGAGAGGAGATTCAAGCCTAATGTGTGGGCTTAGCCACTGTGTCAAGTGCTTTGTAATGACTTATTTGATGGGCAGGAAGTAAGGTCTACAAAACAGAGAGAAGAACTTAGAAACAGGGAAGCTACATGTTTCTCCATTTATGAAAACAATTATACTATTTTATTTTATCAGTTAGGATTGCACTTGGTTGCAAGCAAGAAAAACAACTAAACAGTGTCTTAAATGTGAGGTTTATTTTTGTCTCATGTAATGAGAAGTCTGAAGTATGTGACTGCTGGTCCTGGTTCTGTGTAGCTTAGAGATGTTGGGGTCTGAGGTCTTTGGCATTCACTCATAGATGCAAAATGGCTACTGCATCTACAGGCATCACATAGCAAAGAGACTAATAAAAGGAAAGAGTGGGGCCTATGTCAGGGAAGCAAATCTTTGACATAAATCCCCAGTAGCTGACTGGAGATTAAATATGATTGGTAAGAACTATGTCACATTGTACACTTGAAAGTATGCAGAGTATCATCCCAAAAACCACAATAAGAAAATCCAACAAACTCCAAATCAGAGTTATTTCAGTAAGGAAGAAAGGGCAAATGGACATTAGGTGGGTAAATAGCACTGTCTGCCACACGTAACAGGAAAAGAATTTGGTATCGTTGAGTTTCATTACAAATGATGTATGACATAAATAATTTCACAAGACAGAAGATATATTATTTTGTCTTAAAGTATAGAGTGGGTGTTTGCCTACCACATATCTATTCTGGCTTTATTCCTTCCTAAACAAACTTGATTTAGTTCAGTTGTGCATGTCTCCCCAACATTATTCAAAAGGAAGCGGATAGCATCTCTTGCTCTATGGGTTAGTGGTCCTCAAACACAGCATGCAACAAGATTATTTGGAGGATTTTTAAAAACAACAGAGGGCTGGGCTCCACTCTTAGAGTTTCTCATTCAGGGGGTCTGAGGTGTGGCCCAAGAATTTTCATTTCTAACAAATGCCTAGGGGATGCTGATGCTGCTGGTCCAGAGGCCATAATTTAAGAACCACTGCTTTAGAATAGACCCCAATTAGTCTAAAGTAAACGGCAGATGATCTTCCCCTTGAGAACTGTTCTGGGTCTGGGTAGGCTCATGATCTAATTTGGTCCAATTGGGTTGTTTTGTATTAGATGAAAGGTTTCATTCTCTCTTTCCTGCTGGGCTAGAACGAGGAAGCCCATAGCCCCAAATCATTTGTGATTACAAGAGAATAAGCCTTAAAAAACAGATGATAAGTTTAACGCAGTGGAGATATAGAGAAAACCTGAGTCCTTACTTGAGCCTCTTGAATCTCAGTACCTCTAGACTTCAGCTGTATGAAATAATTAAGTTTCTTAGTGCTTGAGTCACTGTGAGGTGGAGTTTTCTATAACTTGCAGGCAAAAATATCCTGATTGACACAAAGGAAAACTTGAAATTTAAATGAGAAACACAATTATACTTTATTTAAAGTAGGATATGAGTATATAAAATCTACATATAATCCAAGCTTCATTTTAAATATTGATTTAAAATTTTCCTCTATACAAATTTTTTATAATAACTGTTAATGAATACCAAAATAAAGTTTCATTTCCCCCTGCCCAGCCTCTATCTAATGAACAGAAAGACAAAGCAGGAGAAAGATGTAAAAGACCTAAACCATTTTATACAGAGTGAATAATGATTAATTAAATTGTTTTAAAAGAAAAAAATCCAACTTTCTTGCTTTCTTTTCTCCATCTTGCAATTTTCCTAATATGGTATATACTTTGGGCCTCTCACTCCATCCACAGAGAGGCAGAGGAAAAGAGGAAAAGAAGACCCACTTAAATAAAACAAGCTGAGTAACAGTGATTTTAAATTTTGTGCAGTTCAGGGATCAATGAAGCAACAATTTCTGGCTGAAGTAATTATAAAGTTGCAATAAAATATTTCTAATTAGTTATTTTTGTTCTGGGAATTTTTGAAATACTTTGAAATACTTGTTAACTGAAGACATCAGTCAATCTAAAATTTTAGAAAAATGTGATTACTCGTCTCTATTTAGATGCAATGAGACAGAAAAGGCAGGAAAAACAAAAAATTAAGAATGGC
>NW_011914576.1:0-2041 GCF_000151845.1 Pteropus vampyrus | reverse complement strand
AATAATCTCTTGTCCAAACAGCTTCTCCCAAGAAATCCATGACCTGTTTAAAAATTCAAAAACAATACAAATAAAACCGTTCTTAACTGAAACTCCTAAAAGAAAAGATTTATCATTAGCCTTAAAGTTATATACTTGAATAATTAAATAATGTTTGAGAATGTTTCATTAGATAAACTTTTATATTTTACAGGTTGTAAAAATATATATCATTCAAATGTCTAACTGGCAATTTATTGAAAAGAATAAGACATTAAGATTGATTGTGTGTGTGTTTGTCATTTATAAATGAGGTATTAGAGGCATTTTTCCAGGCAAATATCACTTCAAGTGTTTTCCACTGCTTGAAATTTTAATTTACTTTGAACCTACTGGGCACACTGTAGTAGGCAGAATTCTGAAGGTGTCCATCAAGATTCCCATTCCTGGTTACAATCAAACACTAATCTAGGTATTGCTGTAAAGGAGTTTTGCAGATGTAATTAAGGTTACTGATCCATTGACCTAAAAAAGGGAGATTATCCTAGAATATGCCAGTGGGATCAATATAATCACATAAACTCTTTAAAGTAGAAGAGGAAGGCAGATGAGTCAGAGAGGTGAGTTCAGAAGAGATGAGGCAAAACAAGAGGTCGGAGATATTTGAAATGTTTGAAAGACTCAACCCATTGTGTACTGCCTTTGAAAATGTAGGAAGGGAACCATTAGCCAAGGAATAAAGGTGGTCTCTAGAAGCTATGGTAGACCCTTGGCTGGCAGCCACAAGCAAATGGAGACCTCAGTCCTACAGTAGCAAGGAGCTGATCCAGTTGATAATATGAACAAGTGCGAAAGTTGATTTCTTTCTCCAGGACTCCAGATAAAAGCCCAAGTTGACCAACATCTTGATTTGGGCTTTTTGAGTCCCAGAGCAGAGGAATTAGCTAAACTCAACCAGATTTCTGACCTATAGAACTGTGAGATAATACTTTTGTGTTGCTTTTAAGCAACTAAATTTGTGGTAATTTGTTATGGCAGCAATAGGGAACTGATACATACTCCAGAAAAAAAAAAAGTAGAGATATTACTCTCAGATAGTGGTTCTTGGTATTTCTTAGGACCCATTGAAAGAAGAACTTAAAGAATTTTTAGGTAAGAGGAGATCTATATACTGTATATTCAAATATTTCTTAAAATTCTCTAATTTCAGTATTAGACCAACTTTATAAAAAAGAATTCTCAGAATTTATTTTCTTTTCCATATAATATCCTACCATCCTCTCACCGCCTCACTTCTTGCTGAAAACATTTAAGAATCTCAGCATTTTGTATTTCTAAAAGTTGTAAAATTGAGAAAGAATAAACTCTATTTAATTAACTATATTCTGACAGTAATTTAAAGATTAATCCTCTCTTCGCCACTTTGATTCTCTTATCAAGTATTTGAAGGATACTTGCTAAGGGGGACTGCTATTTGCAGAGCCCACTGAGAAGGAGTACCTATAACATCCTCTATCAAATGAAAACTTTAGATATTCTTTAATTTACATTTTTTAACATTATCTGATATTACAAATAACCTACTGTAATACTTGACTGTGAAGTATTTTAGATACACAAAAAAGCTTTGGAAATAATATATGAACACTGGCGTTAGCACCAATCAGTTTAAGAAAGAAAACATAAAAATAATGGAGGCTCCATTTGTTCTCCTCTCAAATTATTTTTTAATTCTTTTTAATTTTTCGGCTTTATTAAGATATAATTGAATATAACATCATTTAAGTTTAAGGTGTACAAAGTGTTGATTTGATACAAGTATATAGTGGAAAATGATTGCCACCAAAGCATTCGCTAACCCGTCTATCACATCATATAATTACTATTCTTTTTTTTTTTTTTGATGAAAACATTTGATTTACTCTCTTAGTAATTTTCAAGCATATAATACAGTATTATTAAGTATAATCATATGATATAATTAGATTCCCCAAATTTATTTATAACTGGAAGTTTATATTATTTGACCAATATCTCTCATTTCTTCCATCCCACAGTCCCT
>NW_011914575.1:0-2491 GCF_000151845.1 Pteropus vampyrus | reverse complement strand
GGAGGCCCGAGGCCTTAGGCGTGTGGAGGAGAGCCGGGCCGTGCAGAAACTCACGTCTTCCAGAGGTTCTGGAAGTTTGTCGGGGAAAAGTCTCTGCGAAGTGAGATCCCGCACGAGAGCTTGCAGGGAGATCCAGAGGGGCCGTGAGGGGCGCAGGGAAAGCTGGGGACTCGGGGCCAGGGACAAGGTGGGGCTCAGGGATGGGGACCCCGAAGGCCGCGGACGGAGGGGCGGGTCAGCACTAGCCGAGGCCCGGGAGGCGGCCGCGGGGGAGGAGCGGGGTGCGGGCCAGCGCTCACCTCGGTCCCGACCTCGGCCTCGCCGCGGGCCCCGGCGCCGGCCCCCGGGACCCCTGCTCCGCCCGCCGCGCCCTCGGACTCATTGACCAGAGACGACTTCAGCTCAGCCAGGTCGCGCTCGGGGCCCGCGGCGCTGTCGCGGCTCTTGTCGTCCTGCTCCTCGCCCTCGTCCTGGAAGGCCAGCAGCTCGTCAGGCGCACCGAGGTCGTCGCCGCCGCCCGCGCCACCCCCGCCCGAGTCCAGCTGCGGCATGGTGCGCTCAGCCCGCGGGGGCGCGGGGCACGGGAGTGCTGGGCGCGAAGCCGGCCGGGAGGCGGCGAGCCCGGAGTCCGGACCTCCGAGCCCGGAGCGCGGCGGGCGGAGCGCGGGCTGACTCCGCCTGGGCGGGCTAGGGCGCTGGGCGCGGGCGCCAGGCTCAGCGGCTCCGGGAGCTGGCGGGTCCGAACATCAAAGGCACCGCCGGCCGAGTGCAGGGGGGCGGGGCAGGGACGCCGGGGGCGGGCCCGGCGTTGGGCGGAGCCAAATCGCTCCGCCCCTCCTCTCTCGGGAGAGGTCGGTAAGCGTCCAGTGGGCATAGTCTTAAAGGGCTCGCTCTCCCGGGCGTAATTTGAGTGAGGCGTTGGACAATCCTGAATAGCATCACCCTTCTCCTGAAATAAGGGGACTTTGAAGGAGACCCAGATCCCCCGCTTCCTCACCTAGTGATTCCTGCCCTGCGCTCAGGTTTCTCTCCCAGTTGCGGAGGGCGCGGGTCCCCTAGGTTCTTGAGATGGCTTGGAATAGGAGCCAAGTTGAGAACTACGTCTGTGCCCTAGGCTTGGAACTGGGAGCTTCCTAGAGCTTGGGGCTGCTTGGAGGCTGTGCTCGAACCCCGGGCCAGCGGGGTTAGGCCTCCCCAAGGCCCTATTCTCCAGCCCTAAGCCAATCTGGGACCTCTTTCCAGGCTGCCCACTCACAGCACGAACACAAGCATATACTCACACATTTATTGATCGCCTGTTGCATGCGAGGCTTATAACAGCACACATTTGTGAGGGCCTCTCAGCCATGTGGCTGCTCCGAGGCATGAACACAGCCAAGAAGACTAGGAGGAAGGATCCTCTGCCGCCCCACGGGGATCCTCCAGTCACTCCTAACCCCTCCCACAACTCTCCCAGCTCAAGTTCCATTCCTAGAACCCTCGGCTCTAGGATGCCACGCTTTGGGTGGCCACGTGGGCTGCGGGATTCGGATGAGGGGTGGGTGGTATGAAGCAAACTAACAAGTGAGGTCGCGTAACCTCGGAGCCCACTGACTCCCAGCCTGGCTCAGGCCGGCCCTCATAAGATCCAGGCTGCAGGATCTATAGCCGGAGAAGCCTGAGACCATGTGCCAGCTTCCATTGCATCTGCAAGGCTCCCGGGGCCAAGTCCACGCGGGCCTCCACATCACGCTTGGCCTCAGCTCAGTCAGAGTCTAGGAAAGACACCGGCCCCTTTGGATCGCAGTACAGCTAACCGCAGCCCACAGCAGGTTTCCGTGTTGGATTCAGTATAGACATTCCCACTTCTCCGTAGAGCAATTAGGGCAGAGCGTATCTGGAAAAGGAGTGTATCTTGTACACTTCTCAGGCTCAGAGCCGCTCAGAGCCGCTCAGGACCCCTGGCTGCGGAACAAAGCCGGGCCGGAAGCGGGCCACGCCGCCCCTCTGGGTCCAGGCTCAGCCGGGCTGGCTGCGGATCAAAGGGCCAGGGCCGTCTCTCTCCGCGGTCAGATCCTATCTACGCCCGCCCAGCGGGCGGCCTCTGCGCCCCACCTCAGGGCTAGAGCGCCCTCTTTTCCTCCCTTCCGGGGGCTAGAGGTTGGGGGGGCACCAATGCTCTGTATGACGATGGAGATGTGGGGAAGACTGCCTATTAGGTGCCCCCAGTCTCCTTTCTTGATGTGAGCTCGCTGTTCAGTCTTACCTCAGTCCCTCTAGAGTGGGAGGAGGGGCTCCTGCTAAGAGTGGCCCAGTCCCGAGGGAAGAGAGTGCAGGAGGAGGGGCCCACCTAAACAGCTGAGGTTATAAAGTCTGGCTTCCGGATGAGCTTCCTATGGGAAAGCTGAGAGGGAATACGGATCTGCCTAATCCGAAGCTTTGGGGTCCTGCTTTTGAGAGTAACTCCAGCTTAGCAGAGCCTCCTCCAGGACAGTCCCCAGACCCATGAAGT
>NW_011914574.1:0-1311 GCF_000151845.1 Pteropus vampyrus | reverse complement strand
AAATTTTATTTGGTAGATGCGATCCTGTTTCTGATGTCGACTTTTGGTAAAAGGCATGGTGATAATATATTTGCAAGTGACACAACTCACCTACCCTTCCCGAGGAATGCTGGGTCTTGAATAATAGGCAAGGGAGTCACTGACCTGGTCATATACACAAATCTGGCATCAGCAGACTAAACCTGGGGTCTTCCTGGCCCCCATGACTACGGGGCTCTAGGTTTCATATCAGTAACCAATTCTCTGAAATATATACTCATTGAGATCCCATGAATACTAAATTAAACGCTGTCTAACTGTTGTATTTACTTAGCTAGGATCTAGAATTTATTCTTTATTTACTTAAGTGAGCCACAAAGTAAGAAGGCAACCACGTTCTTAAGAGCCGCTGTTTAGATGACAGCTATAATTACATGGTGACACTCTACCTAATAAATGCCTGTGCAAGCCACTACATTAAACACAGGAAGAGCATAGTAAAAGAAAATAACTTAGTGCTTATTTTTCAAGCTTGTGTTCTCACTTCGTTGTTGTGGCATTTCTGCAGACCAGCTTCGGCTGGAGAGAGGCTGTATTCTGTCCATTGTGGCATAGCTGCTGCTCAGGGGACAGCCGGGACCCTGACTTCTGCTCCTCTACCTCCCCTCTTTAAGCTGGGATTAAAAAAAAAAAAAAGTTTGCATTTCTCGGCATGGTTGTCTCAAGGTGAGTTAGCTTCCGATTTTCATACAACTTCTCTTCCTTCAGGAAAAAAAATGCTAAAATCAAGACAGGGTACAAGCGAGAGCACATCAACCTGGGCTGCGACGTGGATTTCGACATCGCGGGGCCTTCGGTCCGGGGTGCCCTGGTGCTGGGTTATGAGGGCTGGCTGGCCGGCTACCAGATGAATTTTGAGACCGCCAAGTCTCGAGTGACCCAGAGCAACTTTGCGGTTGGCTACAAGACTGATGAATTCCAGCTTCACACTAACGTGTAAGTGTACGTGAGTGTGGGTGTGCGAGTTGTGCAGTGGGAGGATTGTATTTCATGATTGTTTTCTAAGCTCCATTTTTAATCACTGTGAAGTGAGTTTGTTGGAATCAGATGAACGAAATGGCCTGCCAGCATCTGTCTGTTTCCCACCTACCCATTTCCTGAAGTGACTTTAGGTTCATTCTAGTCTATGAACAGTAAGTGCTGTCACTGGTACACACAGCATGACCGATCGGTGACAGCAAGGGTGTGATGTCAGTGCAGAGGAGTGTCCCTTTCACATGCAGCTTTATGGACATTGGCGATCCTTCTAGTTTTAGCTAACAACACGGGTGA
>NW_011914573.1:0-1913 GCF_000151845.1 Pteropus vampyrus | reverse complement strand
AAGAAAGTTGGGATGATGTTGGCCATGAGGGTAGAATTGGGGCACAGAGAGGACAAGATAAAGGTCACAGAAGGAAAAGACCTGGGAGGGAGGGTGGGAGAGAGAGAGAAAGAAAAAAACAAAGAAAGAGAAGAAGATGACACTGATGACAAGACAGTCTCACTCTTCTTTGTGCAGTGATAGCTGTGAACCAGACGGCGGGGCTGGGGTAAGGGAAGTCCGTGCTGAGGACAAATGAGGGGAAGAGGGGAGTGAGAAGCAGCTATTGGACTGGATCAGGACCCAGTTTCCAGCTCTGACATTCTTCGGTTTTGAGTAGGGTTAGTCAGGGTGCGACCCTGTTACTCTCGAGCTGTGCATCTTGCTGCTGTCTCTCCATCTTCACATCTATGACCGTTCTGTGACGGTGAAGGTCAGAGCCCTCCTTTTATCCCTGCAGGACTTTGATATTGATATCGTGGCTGTGGTGAATGACACAGTTGGGACCATGATGACCTGTGGTTATGATGACCAGAACTGCGAGATTGGTCTCATTGTGGGTGCGTGAACACTGTGAGGGCTGATGCTGGCCAATGGCTGGGGGTGTGGGCCGGAAGGGGAGGGGCGTCCATGACCTGGATGCTCCTTCGTACCTCATACTGGAAGATAACGGCGTGGTCACTTTGGAGGGCCGAGCCAGGACTTGTGGAGTGGGGGCGTTGATAGAGTGGGGGGCGCGCTGGTGGAGTGGACCCTGTTGGGACGCTGCAGGAGTCTGCTCTGAGGTCTCAGGGTGGTGAGGCAAGAGGGAGGTGGGGAGGCAAGAGGGAGGTGGGGGCTGGGAGGGGACGGTGCGAGTGGGTGCTGAGCAGCCCCTTGTTCTGGCCAGGCACGGGCAGCAACGCCTGCTACATGGAGGAGATGCGCCACATTGACACGGTGGAAGGTGACGAGGGCCGGATGTGCATCAACATGGAGTGGGGCGCCTTCGGGGACGACGGCGTGCTTGATGACATCCGTACCGAGTTTGACCACGAGATCGACATGGGCTCCTTGAACCCCGGGAAGCAACTGTGAGCAGTGGGCTCGGGAAGCAGGCTCAGGAGCTGCAGTGGGGGCTGGGGGGGGGGGGAGGACAGGCGGGTGGAGCCTGGTTCTTTTTGCTTTACAGTCTTACATCCCCCAAAGTTGCTAAGGTGCCCACTAGTTATGGGATTTTGTGCTCATTACATGCTGGCCAAAGTAATTGCGACTGAGTTTTTGAGAGGCGTCTAAAAAGGACAGAGTGAGCAGACACATCAGATAATAGGTAATAATCTATGTCCGTCAGTAGTCTTAGAAGGTCATATTCTGAGTCTATGTGTGAGGCCCTGCTCTTCTTTTCCATCTTTAATTTGTCCTCGGAAACAGTTTGTGAGCCACAGAGCAGAGTGTCGAGATGGCCAAGATTCAGGTCTCTGAAAGCTCCTTTCGTAGCTCCCACCCCTGTCACTGCCCAGAGGATGATGAAGCTGTGACAGATGGCTCAGACCTTTGGTAAAATTGCCTGTAAGCTATGGCAATTTTGGCCCAGCCAGGGTTCTGGGGTGGACTGGAGGAAGGGCTCCAACATTTGGATCCTGAATATTATACTATCCAGCCTGGTCAGACTTGGCATTTAGTTACTATTGACTCTTACAAAACATTATTTCACTATCACAAACTTTGGCCAACTGTCGCTTTAAAGATCTTGAAACAGGGATTGCTGTAAGATTGGAAAGGCAATTGCAAAACATTTTGAGCATTCGGGCCCTCTCTGGTCTTCTCGCTACTGGGACTACTGCTAGGGGAGCTGGTAGTGCAGATCTCTGCTTGAAGAGGAAAATCTACCCTGCAAACCAGCTCAGCGGTGGGGGCCTTTTTCTTTACAAGAGAATCCTCGCTTTCTCAAGGAA